>NC_053026.1:454229856-454380279 GCF_003073215.2 Triticum urartu | reverse complement strand
GGGAGACTCTCTTCTTCAATTTGCACAAAATTATATATTTCCCTTAAAGCAGCTTGTTTCTTATGAGCGGGGAAATACTTTGCAGAGAAGTAATATATCATATCACGGGGACTAGGCACACAACCAAGAGCAAGAGAATTAAACCATATCTTAGCATCACCCTTTAATGAGAAAGGAAATAATTTAAGGATATAATAATAATGATTGTTTTCCACATGAGCAAATACGGTGGCTATATCATTTAATTTAGTAAGATACGCCACGACAGTTTTAGATTCATAACCATGAAAAGGATCAGATTCAACCAAAGTAATTAACTCAGGATCGACAAAGAATTCACAATCCTTATCAGTAACAAAGATAGGTGAAGTAGCAAAAGTAGGATCATATTTCATTCTAGCATTCAAGGATTTTTCCTTTAGCTTCGCTAACAATTTCTTAAGATCTCCCCTATCATTACAAGCAAAGAAGTCTCTAGCAGTTTCTTCATCCATAACATAACCCTCAGGAACAACAGGAAATTCATATCTAGGGGGAGAATCATAATCATAATCTTTAATAATTTCATCAGTTTCAGTAATTTCATTCTCTTTAGCCCTAGCAAGTTGTTCATCAAGAAATTCACCTAGTGGCACAGTATTATCAAGCACAGAAGTAGTTTCATCATAAGTATCATGCAAAGTAGAAGTGGCGTCATCAATAAAATGCAACATATTGGAATCAATAGCAGGCACTACAAAAAAAGACACATCCGTGACATTTTGGGCCGAACGAAATTTTTTTCTGTCATGCTTACGACACTTCTATGACGATAATTTTGAAAAAACCCGGTATCATCATAGATGTGGTGGGCTCCTACTTCTATGACAAAAAATCGTGACAGAAAATAGGCTTTTCGCCCTGGGCGGGCCAGAGACGCAGCTGCATGACATTCTTTGGGCCGTCCATGATGGAGAAAATCATGGTAGAAGCGAGGGCGAGGAAAATATCGGGGAGTTCCCGGTTACGGTGGGTGGTCGGGGGTGAGCGATGCACGGAGGTTTGCGTGTTTCTCTCGTACACATACGCGCGTGGGTGCGAGGCGTTAGGCTCTAACTGAACCCAAGCGAGGTGTTCGACTACTGAACCCGAGCGATTGCACTGCAGGCTACGTGTTACTGAACCAGATCGAGCGATTCCTTCATTCTCTACTGCTGCTAACTGAAGCCGATCGAACCTCCTGCCTCCTTCCCTTGATGAACAGTGAGCGTTGTTGGGGGAGTTTGGATGAACAGTTCCCGGTGGGGGGTTGGATGAACAGGACACCGTGGTGTTGCCGCTGGATGAACAAGACCCCGATCGATCGAGCCGGTTGGGGGTGGATGAACATGACCCCGTGGAGGGCTGGATGAACAGGACCCCGTGGAGGGAAGGTTGAACAGCTGCCGGTGGAGGGCTGGGTGAACAGTAGCCGGTGGACGGCTGGATGAACAGTAGCCCATGGAGGGGTGGTTGAACAGGACCTCGTGGAGAGGGCTGGTTGAACAGTAGCCAGCGGAGGAGCGCGCGGTAGAGGCTGGATGAACAGGTGCTCGTGGATGAACAATCGCAGGTGGAGGCTGGAGGAGGTCGATGGTGGATGAACAGTAGCCCGTGGAGGCTGGAGGAGGTCGATGGTGGAGATGGACAGTATCTCGTGGAGTCTCGTTTTGCGGTACGCCACACCCCTCCCGATGAACATGACCCCCATTTCGACCGTAGCGCTCCAACACAAGTCCGTTTCCTCCGTTTTGCAGTACGCCACACCCTCCCAATCAACAGGACCCCATTTCGACCATAGGAGGTCCGTTTCCTCCGTTTTGCGGTACGCCAGACCCCTCCCGATGAACAGGATCCCGTTTCGACCGTCGGCGGTCGAACACAAGGTCGTTTCCTCTGTTCTGCGGTACGCCAGGCCTCGTTTCCATCGGCTATTCCGTCCAAGCCGGTTGGCTCCCGATGAACAACACGCGTTCCATTGCCTCCCGGTGAACACGACGCATTCCGTTGCATCCCCATGAACACGACGATGACACAGTTTCTCCATTTCGACCCAGCCATGTACACGAGCCCTGGCCATACGTATGCACGAGTAGGCGTTCGAGACCCCGCCCGTATGTACGTACGTGGATGTATTTACTTTCTTGCACCCTGACCGTTGTACATACATGTACATGCAACGTGCGTGCCTCTACTACGTCACGTGCCCTTCCTTACACGGCCACTGTTCATCGCTGCAGCCTGCAGATAGACCGATCGTATGTATGTACATGTTCGTGACCAGAATGACAACACTACGTACACTTTGACCAGGTGGGTCCCGACTGTCAGCCACTTCCTTGCGTGCGAAGATGTAGCTGGTGGGTCCCAGCAGTCAGGGGGCAAATCATTTTCTTGCCCATAATATGGACGCACTTCCTTGCGTGCGAAGATGCAGCTGGTGGGTCCCAGCAGTCAGGGGGAAACATTTCTTTGCACGAAATACGTCGGCCTATCAGGTGGGTCCCTGTTGTTAGGTGGAGGAATCATTATTTTCCATGCAATAAGGAGGCACTTCCTTGCTGCGGCCGTGGACCCAGCTGCCAGCCTCTCCACGTACAGTACTCTTCCAATGGAAGTCGTTCGTTGACCACGTTGAGCACGCCGCGCCGAGAGCACCAGGGCGGTGGACGATGGCGAGGCCTAGGAAGGGGACAACGCAGAGCCGGGGAAGACGCGGCAGTGGATGCCCACGTGAAGAGGAGTACTATGGTTCACTGGTTCGGCTGCGGTGTGAGGCTGTGATACGTCTCCAACGTATCTATAATTTTTGATTGCTCCATGCTATATTATCTACTGTTTTGGACTATATTGGGCTTTATTTTCCACTTTTATATTATTTTTGGGACTAACCTATTAACCGGAGGCCCAGCCCAGAATTGCTTTTCTTGCCTATTTCAGTGTTTCGAAGAAACGGAATATCAAACGGAGTCCAAACGGAATGAAACCTTCGGAAACGTGATTTTCTCACCGAACGTGATCCAGGAGACTTGGACCCTACACCAAGGCATCAGAGAGGCGGTCACGAGGGTGGGGGGCGCCCCCCCCTAGGGCGCGCCCCCCTACCTCGTGGGCCCCTCGATGCTCCACCGACGTACTCCTTCCTCCTATATATACCTACGTAGCCCCAAATGAACAGAGACGGAGCCAAAAACCTAATTCCATCGCCGCAACTTTCTGTATCCACGAGATCCCATCCTGGGGTCTGTTCCGGAGCTCTGCCGGAGAGGGCCGTCATCACGGAGGGCTTCTACATCATCATAGCCTCTCCGATGAAGTGTGAGTAGTTTACCTCAGACCTTCGGGTCTAGATGGCTTCTTCTCTCTTTTTTGATCTCAATGCAAAGTTCTCCCCCTCTCTTGTGGAGATCTATTGGATGTGATCTTCTTTTTGCGGTGTGTTTGTTGAGATTGATGAATTGTGGGTTTATGATCAAGTCTATCTATGAATAATATTTGAATCTTCTCTGAATTCTTTTATTTATGATTGGTTATCTTTGCAAGTCTCTTCGAATTATCTGTTTGGTTTGGCCAACTAGATTGGTAGTTCTTGCCATGGGAGAAGTGCTTAGCTTTGGGTTCGATCTTGCAGTGTCCTTTCCCAGTGACAGAAGGGGCAGCAAGGCATGTATTGCATCGTTGCCGTCGAGGATAACAAGATGGGGTTTATTTCATATTGCATGAATTTATCTCTTTACATCATATCATCTTGCTTAAGGCATTACTCTATTTTTAACTTAATACTCTAGATGCATGCTGGATAGCGGTCGATGAGTGGAGTAATAGTAGTAGATGCAGGATCGTTTCGGTCTACTTTTCATGGACGTGATGCCTATATACATGATCATGCCTAGATATTCTCATAACTATGCTCAATTCTGTCAATTGCTCAACAGTAATTTGTTCACCCACCGTAGAATACTTATGCTCTTGAGAGAAGCCACTAGTGAAACCTATGGCCCCCGGGTCTATTTTCATCATATCAATCTCCATCACTTTAATCTTGTTTTGCTTTGTTACTTTGCCTTTACTTTTTACTTTGCATCTTTATACCAAAAATATTATATCTATCAGATCTCACTCTCGTAAGTGACCATGAAGGGATTGACAACCCCTAATCGCGTTGGTTGCGAGTAGCTATCGTTTTGTGCAGGTACAAGGGACTTGAGCGCCTCGTACTGGATTGATACCTTGGTTCTCAAAAACTGAGGGAAATACTTACGCTACTTTGTTGCATCATCCCTTCCTCTTCAGGGAAAACCAACGCAAGCTCAAGAGGTAGCAGGCTGCCGTTGCCGCATGGCCTGGCCAGTGGTGGGAGTGGTAGGGGGAGGTGAGGCCTCCGCGACGGCACAGCCGGCCACGGGAGGCAGAAGCAGGCGGCACGACCGGCGCTGCTTTGGGTGGCTGGAGCTAGAAGACCAGAGATTGAAGAATCACAATGGCCGTTGGATTGGACATCGTACGGCCACTACAGCTAGAATCATTTATATTGACTAAGTTGACAAAGCCCTTGGTACGCGTCAACTCAGTAGGCCCACAGGTCAGCCTCCGAAACGATGTGCCCCAGATGTCAGGGGGAGGAATCTTTTTTGGGCGGCTGAAGTTAGAATATCCGAGATTGAAGAAGAAGCACGACATCCGTTGGATGGACATCCAATGGACACTGCTGCTAGAACCGTGTGTTGACTATAAGTTGACAAAGCCTTGCATATGCGTTAACTTACTTTTTTTAGGGGACGCGTCAACTTAGTAGGCCCACAAGTATGTGGCGGAGAACTTATAGCCCATTTGCGATTTTTAAGAATGTATAGCCCATTTTTGAATTCTAGTGGAATTTACTATAGCCCAATTACAGTTTGTGAAAAGTACAACCCATTTTCTAGCTAGGACAACGATTAATAATTTCAACCAACCGTTCAAAACAGAATTCAATAAAATTTCCCACATTTTGATGGGATCCAAAATATTTTTATCCCAAAATTTCTAGTTAGATTAAATACAATTTTAATATAAATTTGTATTACGTAAAAATCCAACGAAACATTGCGCGTGCAACAATTAATGAAATTAAAATTTTCAAAATCCAAAAGTAATATTTTATAAACTAATTACGTGTTTGGTGCATGTTTTTATAGTTACTGCCCATTTTTTATAATTACATTCCATTTATTATTTCTTAAAGCCCATTTTCTTATTAAGCCTAATGCATCCCTCCTAGGAAAGATTTGCAGCCCAGCGGAGCGGAGAATAACAAGTTGACCTGGATTGTGTACAACTGTCGGCCCAGTTGCATTGCTGATGTTGAAAAAAGTTCTGTGTAGTACAGTACAACCTTACATGGCTACTCAGCCCACATTCAGCAACGCCGGAAAGGCCCAAACAAGGCTTCCATACATACCTGGCCATGGGAAGCCCGGCCCGTCCAACCCGGCCCGAAAAGCCCGACCCAGTCCGGCCTGACGCTGCCCCCGGGCCGGGCTCGGGCCTAGATTTTGAGCCCAATGGCCGGGCCCGGGCCCGTCGTTTTTGCACTTTTCTGAAGGTCAGGCCGGGCCGGCCCGGAGCCCGATGGGCTTTTACGTGTTCGGGCCGGGCTCGGCCAAGAAAACAGGCCCGATGGCCGGGCTGGGCCGGGCCCAGGCCTGGGTTTTTTGCGTCGGGCTTGGCTAGGCCCGGCCCGACCCGAGGTATGGCCAGGTATCCTTCCATACAACTTTTTGAAGTCACTGAGCTCAATTAATAACTTAAGAAAAAAGTTAGAGTACAGTGGAATCTAATTAAAAGCTGTCATGAGCGAACAAATAATTCAATGGGTCCCACTTGTGTGTGTGTGTGTTTGTGTGTGTGTGTGTGCGCGAGAGAGAGAGAGAGACCCATCAGTCGATGCTCGTAAATACATCTTTCAGCCATTGCATTGATGATGCTCACTAAAAACTTATATAGTTGACACAATTATATAGAACATCATAGCACACTAAACTTGCATACAAAAATTTCATGCAGGCGGCACTATCAGGGTGGAAGCACTGGATCTCTACGTGTAGGGCTATGTTGAAACCAACGAACTCGTACATAACGGTTCATCGTCTTTATCAATGACGAGGAAATATCTTGAATGTTGTGCAAAGAAAACAGACAGACAACACAATATATAAATTCTGCTAGAACATTAAGTTGACGTACAACCCTTTCTAAAAAAAAGTTCAGGTAAAAAAATAGAATAGGTCATGATCAAATGTACTGGCACATCAGTGCTTCACACCCATAGCTCGGATTTAACTAGTATCTGACAAGATTCAGTTGTTACCTCAAATTAGAGCACATCCAGGCAGCCAGCACTGCCTCTTCTCCCAAAGAAGCAGTGGCCTCCGCCGCATGATGGAGTAGGCCCTGTGCCATCCATCGTTCCGAGCAACACGGGGAAAGTCTGACGTTGAATCCTATAATGGATGTCGTCGACGGACCCGGGCACTAGCGGCGGCGACATGACTTCCTTTGATGGATTGACCACTTCTTCGACATGCACGAACACTCGATACAGGTACGTCCCTAACGTGGTTTGCGGCGGCCTTGGTGGTGACGAATAGTACAACCCCGGTTCCTGCACCGGTATCTCAACACCAATCACCTATGGTATGGTGGACGGCTTCTTCATCCATGCCATAACTGTCAGCACACAGCTGTCTAGAGGAACAAACATACTTATGAGCTCACCTCCAAGGTCGTTGATAAGCTCATTCATGGACTCGCTGTTCCAAGCACGTCGAGGCATGTCGTGGAAGGTAAGCTTTGTTAAAAACTCAAGCTCAGAGGGCCGAGCCCCATCCTGGGTGCCACCGATCAAAGCTCAGTAGCGCGCCATCGCAGAACAAACGCCGGGAAGATTCAAACACATGAATGCAGTCGAAAGTTGTCTGGAACCTGACGAAGAAATCAGCCGGTAGCAGACAGACTTCGATGAGAAAGTCACTTTTTTGGATGCCGTGCGCAATGCCAAGAGCTTTGACAAGGTCGTCCAGCGAGACGGGAGGCCGGTCACCGTTGATGGTTACAATCAGCACTTTGCCGGCAAACTGGTCGGTAAGCGCTGTCGTGCCACTGTTGAGCGACAGCACGCAGCTCCCGAAGGCAGGACGGACCTCAGGATCTCCGGCTCAGAGATCCGTGTTGGCCGACGACGTGATAGTGCGCTTGAGTACATGTAGTACAGGAGGGGGATTTGGGGGAACTGGAGTAGGAATCGAGATTCTAGAGGTGGGTGGGGGAGATTGGGGATGAAAAGGTAGCATGAATTTCGAACACGCACCAATATGCTCTCGGTGTGCAAGTGCACGAAAACACCGGTGGCGCCCACTGAAGGAAATATGCCCTAGAGGCAATAATAAAGTTATTATTTATTTCCTTATATCATGATAAATGTTTATTATTCATGCTAGAATTGTATTAACCGGAAACATAATACATGTGTGAATACATAAACAAATAGAGTGTCACTAGTATGCCTCTACTTGACTAGCTCGTTAATCAAAGATGGTTATGTTTCCTAACCATTGACAAAGAGTTGTTATTTGATTAACGGGATTACATCATTAGGTGAATGATCTGATTGACATGACCCATTCCATTAGCTTAGCACTTGATCGTTTAGTATGTTGCTATTGCTTTCTTCATGACTTATACATGTTCCTATGAGTATGAGATTATGCAACTCCCGTTTACCGGAGGACCACTTTGTGTGCTACCAAACGTCACAACATAACTGGGTGATTATAAAGGAGCTCTACAGGTGTCTCCGAAGGTACATGTTGGGTTGGCGTATTTCGAGATTAGGATTTGTCACACCGATTGTCGGAGAGGTATCTCTGGGCCCTCTCGGTAATGCACATCACTTAATCCTTGCAAGCATTGCAACTAATAAGTTAGTTGCGAGATGATGTATTACAGAACGAGTAAAGAGACTTGCCGGTAACGAGATGGAACTAGGTATTGAGATACCGACGATCGAATCTCGGGCAAGTAACATACCGATGACAAAGGGAACAACGTATGTTGTTATGCGATCTGACCGATAAAGATCTTCGTAGAATATGTGGGAGCCAATATGAGCATCCAGGTTCCGCTATTGGTTATTGACTTGGAGACGTGTCTCGGTCAAGTCTACATTGTTCTCGAACCGTAGGGTCCGCACGCTTAAGGTTTCGATGACATTTATATTATGAGTTTATGAGTTTTGATGTACCGAAGGAGTTTGGAGTCCCGGATGAGATCGGGGACATGATGAGGAGTCTCGAAATGGTCGAGACGTAAAGATCGATATATTGGACGACTATATTCGGACATCGGAAAGGTTCCGAGTGATTCGGGTATTTTCGGAGGTACCGGGGAGTTACGGGAATACGAGGAAGAAGCAATGGGCCTTAATGGGCCTTAGTGGAAAGGAGTAGGAGGTGGCGCGCGCCCCTCCTAAGCCCAGTCCGAATTGGACAAGGGGTTTGGGGCGCGGCCCCTCTCTCCCTTCCTTCCCCTCTTCCCCCCTTTCCCCCCTTCTCCTAGTTGGACTAGGAAAGGTGGAAACCTACTCCAACTAGGAGTAGGAATCCTACTCCTCCTTGGCGTGCCCACAAGGGCCGGCCGGCCTCCCCCTTGCTCCTTTATATACGGGGGCAGGGGGACACCCCATGACACACAAGTTGATCTTCGTGATTGTTCCTTAGCCGTGTGCGGTGCCCCCTTCCATGATATTCCACCTCGGTCATATTGTTGTAGTGCTTAGGCGAAGCCCTGCGACGGTTGAACATCAAGATCGTCACCATGCCGTCGTGCTGACGGAACTCTTCCCCGACGCTTTGCTGGATCGGAGCCCGGGGATCGTCATCGAGCTGTACGTGTGCTAAGAACTCGGAGGTGCCGGAGTAACGGTGCTTGGATCGGTCGGATCGGGAAGACGTACGACTACTTCCTCTACGTTGTGTGATCGCTTCCGCAGTCGGTCTGCGTTGGTACATAGACAACACTCTCCCCTCTCGTTGCTATGCATCACCATGATCTTGCGTGTGCGTAGGAAATTTTTTGAAATTACTGCGTTCCCCAACAGTGGCATCCGAGCCTAGGTTTTATGGTTTGATGTTATATGCACGAGTAGAACACAAGTGAGTTGTGGGCGATATAAGTCATACTGCCTACCAGCATGTCATACTTTGGTTCGGCGGTATTGTTGGATGAAGCGGCCCGGACCGACATTACGCGTACGCTTACGTGAGACTGGTTCTACCGCCGTGCTTTGCACACAGGTGGCTGGCGGGTGTCAGTTTCTCCAACTTTAGTTGAACCGAGTGTGGCTACGCCCGGTCCTTGCGAAGGTTAAAACAGCACCAACTTGACAAACTATCGTTGTGGTTTTGATGCGTAGGTAAGATTGGTTCTTGCTAAGCCCGTAGCAGCCACGTAAAACTTGCAACAACAAAGTAGAGGACGTCTAACTTGTTTTTGCAGGGCATGTTGTGATGTGATATGGTCAAGATGTGATGAGATATAAGTTGTTGTATGAGATGATCATGTTTTGTTGAAGTTATCAGCAACTGGCAAAATCCTTATGGTTGTCTCTCTATTGCATAAGATGCAAGCGTCCAATAATTGCTTTACTTTATCGCTATGCGATAGCAATAGTTGCAAGAGCAATTGTTGGCGAGACGACCACGCGACGACACATTGATATAGATCAAGATGATGGAGATCATGGTGTCATGCCGGTGACGATATAGATCATGACAGTACTTTGGAGATGGAGATCAAAGAAGCAAGATGATGATGGCCATATCATGTCACATATTTTGATTGCATATGATGTTTATCTTTTATACATCTTATTTTGCTTTGATTTACGGTAGCATTATAAGATGATCTCTCACTAAATTATCAAGAAGTGTTCTCCCTAAGTACGCACCGTTGCCAAAGTTCGTCGTGCCCAGACACCACGTGATGATCGGGTGTGATAAGCTCTACGTCCATCTACAACGGGTGCAAGCCAGTTTTGCACACGCAGAATACTCAGGTTAAACTTAACGAGCCTAGCATATGCAGATATGGCCTCGGAACACGGAGACCGAAAGGTCGAGCGTGAATCATATAGTAGATATGATCAACATAACGATGTTCACCATTAAAAACTACTCCATCTCACGTGATGATCGGTTATGGTTTAGTTGATTTGGATCACGTGATCACTTAGAGGATTAGAGGGATATCTATCTAAGTGGGAGTTCTTAAGTAATATGATTAATAGAACTTAAATTTATCATGAACTTAGTCCTGGTAGTATTTTGCAAATTATGTTGTAGATCAATAGCTCGCGTTGTTGCTTCCCTGTGTTTATTTTGATATGTTCCTAGAGAAAATTGTGTTGAAAGATGTTAGTAGCAATGATGCGGATTGGATCCGTGATCTGAGGTTTATCCTCATTGCTGCACAGAAGAATTATGTCCTTGATGCACCGCTAGGTGACAGACCTATTGCAGGAGCAGATGCAGACGTTATGAACGTTTGGCTAGCTCAATATGATGACTACTTGATAGTTTAGTGCACCATGCTTAATGGCTTAGAATCGGGACTTCAAAGACGTTTTGAACATCATGGAACATATGAGATGTTCTAGGAGTTGAAGTTTATATTTCAAGCAAATACCCGAGTTGAGAGATATGAAGTCTCCAACAAGTTCTATAGCTAAAAGATGGAGGAGAATCGCTCAACTAGTGAGCATGTGCTCAGATTGTCTGAGTACTACAATCGCTTGAATCAAGTGGGAGTTAATCTTCCAGATAAGATAGTGATTGACAGAATTCTCTAGTCACCATCACCAAGTTAGTAGAACTTCGTGATGAACTATAGTATGCAAGGGATGACGAAAACGACTCCCGAGCTTATCACGATGATGAAATCGATGAAGGTAGAAATCAAGAAAGAGCATCAAGTGTTGATGGTTAACAAGATCACTAGTTTCAAGAAAAGGGCAAAGGGAAGAAGGGGAACTTCAAGAAGAACGGCAAGCAAGTTGCTACTCAAGTGAAGAAGCCCAAGTCTGATCCTAAGCCTGAGACTAAGTGCTTCTACTGCAAAGGGACTGGTCACTAGAAGCAGAACTACCCCAAGTGATTGGCGGATAAGAAGGATGGCAAAGTGAACATAAGTATATTTGATATACATCTTATTGACGTGTACTTTACTAGTGTTTATAGCAACACCTCAGTATTTGATACTAGTTCAGTTGCTAAGATTAGTAACTCGAAACGGGAGTTGCAGAATAAACAGAGACTAGTTAAGGGTGAAGTGACGATGTGTGTTGGAAGTGGTTCCAAGATTGATATGATCATCATCGCACACTCCCTATAATTTCGGGATTAGTGTTGAACCTAAATAAGTGTTATTTGGTGTTTGCGTTGAGCATGAATATGATTTGATCATGTTTATTGTAATACGGTTATTCATTTAAGTAAGAGAATAAATTGTTGTTCTGTTTACATGAATAAAACCTTATATGGTTACACACCCAATGAAAATAGTTTGTTGGATCTCGATCGTAGTGATACACATAATCATAATATTGAAACCAAAAGATGCAAAGTTAATAATGATAGTGCAACTTATTTGTGGCACTGCCGTTTAGGTCATATTGGTGTAAAGCGCATGAAGAAACTCCATGCTGATGGGCTTTTGGAATCACTTGATTATGAATCAGTTTATGCTTGCGAACCATGCCTCATGGGCAAGATGACTAAGACTCCGTTCTTCGGAACAATGGAGCGAGCAACAGATTTGTTGGAAATCATACATAATGATGTATGTGATCCGATGAATATTGAGGCTCGCGACAGGTATCATTATTTTCTGATCTTCACATATGATTTGAGCAGATATGAGTATATCTACTTGATGAAACATAAGTCTGAAACATTTGAAAAGTTCAAAGAATTTCAGAGTGAAGTGAAAAATCATCGTAACAAGAAAATAAAGTTTCTACGATCTGATCGTAGAGAAGAGTATTTGAGTTACGAGTTTGGCCTTCAGTTAAAAACAATGTGAAATAGTTTCACTACTCACGCCACCTGGCACACCACAATGTAATGGTGTGTCCGAATGTCATAACCATACTTTATTAGATATGGTGCGATCTATGATGTCTCTTACCGATCTACCACTATCGTTTTGGGGTTATGCATTAGAGACAGCTACATTCACGTTAAAAGGGCACCATCAAAATCCGTTGAGACGACGCCTTATGAACTGTGGTTTGGCAAGAAACCAATGTTGTCGTTTCTGAAAGTTTGGGGCTGCGATGCTTATGTGATAAAGTTTCAACATGATAAGCTCGAACCCAAATCGGAGAAGTAAATCTTCATAGGATACCCAAAAGAAAATGTTGGGTACACCTTCTATCACAGATCCAAAGGCAAGTTATTCATTGCTGAGAATGGATCCTTTCTAGAGAAGGAGTTTCTCTCGAAAGAAGTGAGTGGGAGGAAAGTAGAACTTGATGAGGTAACTGTACCTGCTCCCTTATTGGAAAGTAGTTCATCACAGAAATCTGTTCCTGTGACTACTACACCGATTAGTGAGGAAGCTAATGATGATGATCATGTAACTTCAGATCAAGTTACTACCAAACCTCGTAGGTAAACCAGAGTGAGATCCGCACCAGAGTGGTACGGTAATCCTGTTCTGGAGGTCATGTTACTTGACCATGACGAGCCTACGAACTATGAGGAAGCGATGATGAGCCCAGATTCCGCGAAATGGCTTGAGGCCATGAAATCTGAGATGAGATCCATGTATGAGAACAAAGTATGGACTTTGATTGACTTGCCCAATGATCGGCAAGCCATTGAGATTAAATGGATCTTCAAGAGGAAGACGGACACTGATAGTAGTGTTACTATCTACAAAGCTAGAATTGTCGCAAAAAGGTTTCCAACAAGTTCAAGGTGTTGACTACGATGAGAGTTTCTCACTCATATCTATGCTTAAGTCTGTCCGAATCATGTTAGCAATTGTCGCATTTTATGAAATCTGGCAAATGGATAAACAAAACTGCATTCCTTAATGGATTTATTAAAGAAGAGTTGTATATGATGCAACCAGAAGGTTTTGTCAATCCTAAAGGTACTAACAAAATATGCAAGCTCCAGCGATCCATCTATGGACTGGTGCAAGCATCTCAGAGTTGGAATATACGCTTTGATAAGTTGATCAAAGCATATAGTTTTATACAGACTTGCGGTGAAGCCTGTATTTACAAGAAAGTGAGTGGGAGCACTACAGCATTTCTGATAAGTATATGTGAATGACATATTGTTGATCGGAGATAATGTAGAATTATTCTGCAAAGCATAAAGGAATGTTTGAAAGGAGTTTTTCAAAGAAAGACCTCGGTGAAGCTGCTTACATATTGAGCATCAAGATCTATAGAGATAGATCAAGACACTTGATATGTTTTTCAATGAGTACATACCTTGACAAGATTTTGAAATATTTCAAAATGGAAAAGTCAAAGAAAGAGTTCTTGCTTGTGTTACAAGGTGTGAAATTGAGTAAGACTCAAAGCCCGACCACGGCAGAAGATAGAAAGAGAATGAAAGCCATTCCCTATGCCTTGGCCATAGGTTCTATAAAGTATGCCATGCTGTGTACCAGACCTATTGTATACCCTGCCCTGTGTTTGGCAAGGGAGTACAATAGTGATCTAGGAGTAGATCACTGGACATTGGTCAAAATTATCCTTAGTGGAATAAGGATATGTTTCTCGATTATGGAGGTGACAAAAGGTTCGTCGTAAAGGGTTACGTCGATGCAAGTTTTGACACTGATCCAGATGACTCTAAGTCTCAATCTGGATACATATTGAAAGTGGGAGCAATTAGCTAGAGTAGCTCCATGCAGAGCATTGTTGACATAGAAATTTGCAAAATACTTACGGATCTGAATGTGGTAGACCCGTTGACTAAACTTCTCTCACAAGCAAAACATGATCACACCTCAGTACTCTTTGGATGTTAATCACATAGCGATGTGAACTAGATTATTGACTCTAGTAAACCCTTTGAGTGTTGGTCACATGATGATGTGAACTATGGGTGTTAATCACATGATGATGTGAACTATTGATGTTAAATCACATGGCGATGTGATCTAGATTATTGACTCTAGTGCAAGTGGGAGACTGAAGGAAATATGCCCTAGAGGCAATAATAAAGTTATTATTTATTTCCTTATATCATGATAAATGTTTATTATTCATGCTAGAATTGTATTAACCGGAAACATAATACATGTGTGAATACATAGACAAACAGAGTGTCACTAGTATGCCTCTACTTGACTAGCTCGTTAATCAAAGATGGTTATGTTTCCTAACCATTGACAAAGAGTTGTTATTTGATTAACGGGATCACATCATTAGGTGAATGATCTGATTGACATGACCCATTCCGTTAGCTTAGCACTTGATCGTTTAGTATGTTGCTATTGCTTTCTTCATGACTTATACATGTTCCTCTGACTATGAGATTATGCAACTCCCGTTTACCGGAGGACCACTTTGTGTGCTACCAAACATCACAACATAACTGGGTGATTATAAAGGAGCTCTACAGGTGTCTCCGAAGGTACATGTTGGGTTGGCGTATTTCGAGATTAGGATTTGTCACTCCGATTGTCGGAGAGGTATCTCTGGGCCCTCTCGGTAATGCACATCACTTAAGCCTTTCAAGCATTGCAACTAATGAGTTAGTTGCGAGATGATGTATTACAGAATGAGTAAAGAGACTTGCCGGTAACGAGATTGAACTAGGTATTGAGATACCGACGATCGAATCTCGGGAAAGTAACATACCGATGACAAAGGGAACAACGTATGTTGTTATGCGGTCTGACCGATAAAGATCTTCGTAGAATATGTGGAAGCCAATATGAGCATCCAGGTTCCGCTATTGGTTATGACTGAAGACGTGTCTCGGTCATGTCTACATTGTTCTCGAACCGTAGGGTCCGCACGCTTAAGGTTTCGATGACATTTATATTATGAGTTTATGAGTTTTGATGTACCGAAGGAGTTCGGAGTCCCGGATGAGATCAGGGACATGATGAGGAGTCTCGAAATGGTTGAGACGTAAAGATCGATATATTGGATGACTATATTCGGACATCGGAAAGGTTCCGAGTGATTCGGGTATTTTCGGAGGTACCGGGGAGTTACAGGAATACGAGGAAGAAGCAATGGGCCTTAATGGGCCTTAGTGGAAAGGAGCAGGAGGTGGCGTGCGCCCCTCCCAAGCCCAGTCCGAATTGGACAAGGGGTTTGGGGCGCGGCCCCTCTCTCCCTTCCTTCCCCTCTTCCCCCCTTTTCCCCCTTCTCCTAGTTGGACTAGGAAAGGTGGAAACCTACTCCAACTAGGAGTAGGAATCCTACTCCTCCTTGGCGTGCCCACAAGGGCCGGCCGGCCTCCCCCTTGCTCCTTTATATACGGGGGCAGGGGGGCACCCCATGACACACAAGTTGATCTTCGTGATCGTTCCTTAGCCGTGTGCGGTGCCCCCCTCCACGATATTACACCTCGGTCATATTGTAGCGGTGCTTAGGCGAAGCCCTGCGACGGTTGAACATCAAGATCGTCACCACGCCGTCGTGCTGACGGAACTCCTCCCCGAAGCTTTGCTGGATCGGAGCCCAGGGTGCGTCATCAAGCTGAACGTGTGCCAAGAACTCGGAGGTGCCGGAGTAACGGTGCTTGGATCGGTTGGACCGGGAAGACGTACGACTACTTCCCCTATGTTGCGTCAACGTTTCCGCTTCGGTCTACGAGGGTACGTAGACAACACTCTCCCCTCTCGTTGCTATGCATCACCATGATCTTGCTTGTGCGTAGGAAATTTTTTGAAATTACTGCGTTACCCAACACCCACATGTCGGCGCGCAAGAGTCCCAATTCTCCCACAAGATCTTGATGTTCCGTGCAACGCACGGGCATCTTGCTAGTACTTGAAAAAAGGAGATATACTCTGAACACTGGAGAATGGTGATGCCCTCATTTAGCCCACTAGTAGTTCGAGACAATAAACAGTTTGAAACAATGATATATACAACATTCAAACACCGACTAGTGACTACTACTGACATAAACAACAAGACATGATAGTTCATAGTGACTACTACCACCAAAATGTACCCATCTGAAGCGCTCAGACTCTCGTGATCCAAACGAGAATGACATTCTAAATAGAGGCAACTATTACATAGTAAGAGTGACATGGGCGAGGATGACCAAATGACAAGGAATATCCATAACAAAAGAGAGAACTACCCATCCAGAACAAGCAGCAAAGACAACAAGTCATTCGGAGAGGGATGGTCCAACACCATCATAATTTGCAGCCCCGGTTCAGCCACCAGTGATCCGGAGACACCAGTACTCCATCCTTTCGACGCAACAGCCCAATTACCTATCAACCTGAAGGCTTGAACCACATCACTGCCTGTCGGACTCGACACATCCAAGGATCAAAGTTAATCCAGATGCCTTTGTCATTCTCACCTTCCTTTGGCTGCACGCTGTATCGTTGACAATCAAGGGAGTTTGCTCCCGAACTCCTAGGGCTCGCCGTGTAGACACAGTTTTCCATAGCAAACAGAGCCTCTCTGCCATCAACGTCCTTGCCAATGGTGATCTCTTGGTTAATTGGATAATTGAGTCCTAGAAATAGAGAGTGTGAACCAAGGCTGTTTACCCGCCGCCAACTCGAAAATCCTAAAGGCCCCAACAAGCTGGTATCCTGCTCATAGACATAACAGCCACTGTCCGGATACTCACGTATTTCACGGTGCTTGCATACAATGGGTTTTTTGCAATATAACTTCTCCGGCTCATGTGTCTGAATGATCATCAGTCTTTTGTCATTGTCTGATCGAGCGAGGAACCAGTTGTGCTTCCCTGTTTTTGGCAAAGGTGGTGTGATTACAAAGGGCAGTAACTGTAGGGACACTACATCATATCAAAAAGGACATGCATTGTTAATGTAAGATCAACATTGTTTAGAGTATGAGTATGATAATGCAAGAAACAGCATTGATATGTCCCTGTTGGAACTGGGAGGAAAATACAGGGAAATGTATACTGGGTTCAAAAATATAGAAGTGCCATGCATGGTTATAATCATGTTATCTCACAATCGATTCTTCACAGGAAACTACCATGTCATGCATGTTATGTAATCATGTTCTGTCCTCACAAACAAATTCTTCAAGGAAACTAACAGACCATGCATTGTTATATACTCATGTTCCATGGGCAAAAATTTTGTGAGCATATTATTCTAGCCATTGATTGCTGAAGGGCCAACATAGGTATGTACACATGGTAAGCATTACAGGATTTCACTACTTCCAAATATAGAGTTCTCCATATGCACATTTACTTCCCTAA
Organism: Triticum urartu; assembly: GCF_003073215.2. Taxonomy (NCBI): domain Eukaryota; kingdom Viridiplantae; phylum Streptophyta; class Magnoliopsida; order Poales; family Poaceae; genus Triticum; species Triticum urartu. The sequence goes on along the minus strand of NC_053026.1, from coordinate 454,362,751 downwards.
TGTATGGTTAGATGAAACCAATAGTGTGATGCATGTTTCTACATCATGAAAATGAGGAAACTAACATGGCCATTGATACACACTCATATTTAGTAGTATATAGATTACTATAAAATAATGATAATATCAATATCTTCCTAACCGTTTGATTATTCAGGGGTACAAATTGGTTGTAATGACATGGTCACAATCGCATGAATTAACTCATTCTAAATATAGCTGATTTACGGCTTCTCTAATACATTGCCATAGTTCTACTCAAATTTTGCTCAAACAGGGATATGTCAATCATCACAAAAAGTTCAAACAGTGTCATGGCGTCATCATTAACATCAGACGGAAACAACTTACATGCGCCGTCCCAGCAATACGTGGTGCCATCTGCTTTGTCTATCACATAGATGATGCCATTGTGTTCAATAGCATCACAGAAGTGTGTATTTTCTTTGACGACGATCCACTGCGAGCTGAGCTATCTACAGCTAAAGAAGGCACCGGTGGAAAGATAGGCGAGTCCCTTGTCGAACAAGGCAATTAGCTTGAAGTTTGCATAATCCGCATGTCGTGTGGGCACTTGGCAGATTAAAATTTTCTGCAAAACAAGGTGCGTCCAACTGACGATGTAATCTAGATGACTTGGACCGCGACGGTAAAACTCTATATCATTGAACGGAGCAAGGATAATATCATGGGAGGTCTATAAGTTCACAAGCACCAACTTTTTCCCGTCTTCTCTGACGGCAGCCATCCAGTGGGAGTTCATGCCGACCCAGTACATACCTGCAAGAAGTTTCGGGCGATGGTGATCAGATCAAAGTCGAGGAAAATGATGTTCGACGACCCACTACATACCTACAAAGAAGTTTTGGCTAATGGAGGTCGGATTGAAGTCGAGGGGCATCATGTACGCCTCCGTATCATGGTGAGAAAATCTCACAAGACCAGATAGCAGCAATCAGGGTGTCTTGAAAAGCTTAGGCCTCGCTTCGACGATGGCCGTGTGCATGCCCCTCGAGCATGCAGCCAGCCGCAGGGCACTCAACATATCCATACACGAACGATAGAGGTCGAGGACATCACTGGGGAGATTGCTCCAATCGTGGGTCATATGCATGTTGCGTGTGGTTCGTGTTCGGCCATGGTGGAGTTTGGAAGGTGGGGTTTTGGGGGGCTTGATTTACGAGGGAGAAGGCTCTCTGTGCTGGAGCTGCTAGCGAGGGAATAGTGGTACTGGGGGAGGCGAGCGAGGCGAGGGTAATGCTACCTCTTGAGCACTGCGTTGGTTTTCCCTTAAAGAGGAAAGGGTGATGCAGTAAAGCAGTGTAAGTATTTCCCTCGGTTTTTGAGAATTAAGGTATCAATCCAGTAGGAGACCACGCGCGAGTCACCTCGTACCTACACAAACAAAAAAGAACCTCACAACCAGCGCGATAAAGGGGTTGTCAATCTCTTCACGGCCACTTGCAAGAGTGAGATCTGATAGAGATGATAATAATAAGATAAATATTTTTGGTATTTTTATGATATAGATTGAAAGTAAAGATTGCAAAATAAATGTTTGACACGAGAAATAATAAAAATATCGTAGGTTATTTCATTATTATCTCTCTACGCTCCAGGGGAAATAAAACATTGCGGGCGTGCCAGTGTACTAAGTACACAAATAAACATAGGGAAACATGCATTTTATTAATCTCTAATCGGAGAAACAAAATTACAAGTTCCCTTTACATATGCGCTCCGTGGCCTACTAGCGCGGCCAGCATGACTGTGACGATTGCGGTCTCTGGTTCCCGGGGCCTCGGAAGGCTCCCGGTTAATTACTCCTGTGGGCTACTCCATGGGATACCTCCGATTAAGCCGTGTGGTCGTCTTCGTCGTCTTCGCTTTGCGTTCTCCATGCATGATGATAGTGGTGTGTGGGTAGCGGCAGAAGCCGTGTCCTCGTCGGTACATGCGCCGCTCAAAACATGGCTTTGTGCTAGCCACGTCTTCCCTCGCCGTCACGCCTCGTCGGTCTCGGCGGCAATGATGTAGTTGGGGTTGAATTTGCATGGGTCCTGTTCGGCTTGGAGTTCTAGACGACCTAGCGGACTCGTCGGGGTATGCAAGGGGTATGCCTCGCGGGAGTAAGTTGTTTAGGAGACCGGCGTCGATGTAAAACCGTCGCACGCTCACATCGGCATGACCGGTGTGGTTAGCGCCTCGTCCCGACTAGACGCCAAGTTTACGACAGTCCGCCAAGACAAGGGCGCCACCTCACAGGACCGTGGAAAGGTGGTGTCGCGGAGACCGCGTCGCCTTTGTTGGTGCTACGCCAAAGGGTGACCTGAACGCCTGCCACGCCATGGACCTGTACGTCGAGACCTGTACGCCAAGAATCTGCCCGCCATGATAAGTGCACCTCACTTGATTGAAAGCCAAGTTTATGACAGTTCGCTATATCCGAGGGCACCACCTGGCGAACTTGTGGATAGATGATCAAAGTGGTTGCGGCGCCTTGTATCAGTTGGCCCCGTATTGGTTGGTCTGCTAGGACAAGGGCGCTCCCCTACGGGGTCGACGAAAGGTGGCCGCGTCACCTTGGGTGGGTGCAACACCAAAAGGGGTGACCTGTACACCGGCGACCGATGGACCTGTACGTTGAGACCTGTACGCCAAGAATCTGCCCGCCATGATAAGTGCACCTCACTTGATTGAAAGCCAAGTTTATGACAGTTCGCTATATCCGAGGGCACCACCTGGCGAACTTGTGGATAGATGATCAAAGTGGTTGCGGCGCCTTGTATCAGTTGGCCCCGTATTGGTTGGTCTGCTAGGACAAGGGCGCTCCCCTACGGGGTCGACGAAAGGTGGCCGCGTCACCTTGGGTGGGTGCAACACCAAAAGGGGTGACCTGTACACCGGCGACCGATGGACCTGTACGTTGAGACCTGTACGCCAAGAATCTGCCCGCCATGATAAGTGCACCTCACTTGATTGAAAGCCAAGTTTATGACAGTTCGCTATATCCGAGGGCACCACCTGGCGAACTTGTGGATAGATGATCAAAGTGGTTGCGGCGCCTTGTATCAGTTGGACCCCGTATTGGTTGGTTTGCTAGGACAAGGGCGCCCTCCTACGGGGTCGACGAAAGGTGGCCGCGTCACCTTGGGTGGGTGCAACACCAAAAGGGGTGACCTGTACGCCGGCGACCGATGGACATGTAGACTGGACCCTTTTCGCCAAGGACCTATGTGTCGTGACCTGTGCACCGTGATTGGAACATCACAGACCTGTGCATCAGAGACCCGTTCGTCATGACCTGTCCGTCGCGACCTGTTCGTCAGGGGATGTAGGCCGCCGTGGTAGAGCACCGGGGCCAGCGGTTGGGCTGCGTCGTTGGTGAACTCCGACTGCCCCGCGTCGTCTCCTCCGGTAAGCAAGACCAATGACTTGTTCGCCGTGATCGGGACGCCAAGGACTTGTGCACCGGAGAGACTTGTTCGCCATGGACTTGACTCGGGCTACATCGTTGCGAGCTCCGGTTCCGCCACGCCGTCTCCTTCTGGAAGCATGGTGCAAAACCTATACGCTGGCGTCCCGTTCACCATGAACCTGTTCACCATGGACCTGTTCATCGTGGTCCTATGCGCTTACATCGTAGACCTGCAAAGGAGCTAGAGGCTGGGCTATGTTGTTGGCAAGCTCCGGCTGCTCCCGAGTTATCTCCACTGGGCGCGCCATCCACCGCCTCCGTTGCACTTGGTAGAAGACGAGCGTCGCGTCGTCCGCTGCCATCTCTGGGATGTGTTGTCCACCACCTCCACACCTGTATAAAAAAGAAGAAAAGGACGGGCTGCTTCCTCCTCGTCCATACGCGTGTGTGCGAGGGCGCCGCCGCACTCCCCTGGTTTGCACCACTAGGCGCGTCGTCTTTTTCTTGAAGCAGCCACCAAGGGCGGATCTCCTTCGTGCGTGAGGTCCTTGGATGGATGTTCATCACCTGATAGATAAAATACACAATAACAAATAAAATTAGTCAGTGAGGCTTGATCAGCTCCCGTTTCTTTATCTCCTCTTTGTGCACGCGTCGGCGCCGACGCGTCCTGTGACCTCCTCTACGCTGCCTCCAGGGGCGCGTCACTCAGTGGGTTTCGCCGGCTACCTTCTCAGTGTTGGGGTGTATATGATATTGCCAGGAGAAATCTGTAAAAGACAATAATAGAAGGAGGGAGCCAAGCTGTCACGGCCACCATGCGTCCGCTGCCCTTCGTCGGCTTGTTTCGGCTGCCGCGTCACCGCTGTGCTTCCTCGCGCGTGCTGTGAGGTTGCCGTCGGTGCGCCCCGTTGGCGCACGCGCCGCCGTCACGGACGCGTTTCTTCTGCTGATGTTTGTGCATATGTGAGGTCTTGCTGCCTTACTGGGTTTCCTCTGCTAGGCGCGTCGTCTTCTTTTGACGCAGCCGCCAAGGGCGCATCTCCTTCGTGCGTGAGGTTCTCCTGGCCTCCCGTCTTTTCTCCCCTGGTGCGCGCCTCGTCTCCGTCGGCTACCTCCGTGCCTTGTCTCTTGATGCAATCTGTTGTATTAAGACTATAAAAGAAACGACAATGAAGTGGAGGGCACCGTATGTGCCCGTGCGTGCATGTGCCATGCAACGCATGTGTACCTCTGATGCGTATGTGAGGTCTTGGCTCCAGCGCGTCATTGCCGCCGCCGCGTGCTAGCTCCTCGTGTTTTCTCTTCTATATCCTCGACGCTGCCGCAAGGGACGGCGCGTCTCCTTCCTGCGTGGTTCTCCGCCTCTGGCCGTCCGGGGCTTGATGTGCCTGGTTCCTCCTATATTTATAGGACGGGAGGGCTGGTTCTTGTACGCAGCCGCCGCTGATTCCTTGATGTCCAAGTCTGCACAAAGAAGGAAACAGACCAAAACATACCTTGTTGTTTGACTCATGCCTTCCAACGATACTTGGAGGTCGGTTGTTTTTCTTTGTTTCCTAATCTTGCTGACCTGCCGAATATACGCACACGTCCGGTGGCCCTCTGTCATCTAATTCCAATCCTCGCACGTGCAATTTGCACCCATCAAGACACACATATAATTCGTATTTTAGATACCTGTCCAAATATAAAAAAGAAGGATACGTAGTACAAGTATATCGGGTATTCGGAGAAGTATGCGCGCTCTCGCTGGCCATCTGTAGACACTCAAATATGTACCTATACGATGTATGCATATAAACATGTATTTGGATATGTAACGCGAGCTTTTTTTTTTGCGGGTGAAAAGAGATTTCTCATTACTCACGGAGGCTTCTCAGCCAGAGCCAAGCTTACAATGAGGTCTAATCCTGAGTGCAACCAAACAGCGGTGCGGGGAGTGCTCCTACCATACTTGTCAAATACGTAAGTATGTATATGCGTAATTTTAAAAAAAGTATGTATATGCGTCTAAACTAGCTGTGTGTCTAGAAAAATGCCCGTGGCCAGGACGTGTATGTGTGCATGCATGTGTAGTGGTTCCGTCATGATTTCATGCATCCATGTGCACGTACAAGTATGTGCGTGCATGTGCCATGCAATGGTATTTTCCCTTTGCATCAAAATGTCTCTTTGTACGTGTAACCTACATGAAAAGCTCATCACAAAAAGAAACTATTATTTTATGTAATATTGCACAAAAACTCGTCAAACAATAAAATAGATTGAAAACTTGTATGATGGAAAATATACCCGGGCGCCATAGGTTTCACTAGTGGCTTCTCTCAAGATAGCATAGGTATTACAGTGGGTGAACAAATTACTGTCGAGCAATTGATAGAAAAGCGAATGATTATGAGAATATCTAGGTATGATCATGTATATAAGCGCAAGATTGAACCCAAAGCTAAGCACTTCTCCCATTGCAAGAAAGATCAATCTAGTAGGCCAAATCAAACTTATAATTTGAAGAGACTTGCATATATAAACCAACTATACATAAAAGAATACAGAGAAGATTCAAATATTATTCATAGATAGACTTGATCATAAACCCACAATTCATCGGATCTCGACAAACACACCGCAAAAGAAGATTACATCGAATAGATCTCCAAAAGAATCAAGGAGAACTTTGTATTGAGATCCAAAAAAAAGAGAAGAAGCCATCTAGCTACTAGCTATGGACCCGAAGGTCTGAGGTAAACTACTCACACATCATCGGAGGGGCCATGGAGTTGATGCAGAGGCCCTCAGTGATCAATGCCCCCTCCGGCGGAGCTCCGGAAAAGGCCCCAAGATGGGATCTCTTGGGTACAGAAGGTTGCGGCGGTGGAAATAGGGTTTGGTGGTGCTCCTGGATGTTTTCGGGGTATGTGAACATATATAGGAGGAAGAAGTAGGTCGGCTGAGCCACGAGGGGCCCATGAGGGGGGAGGGCATGCCCAGGGGGTAGGCGCGCCCCCTGCCTCGTGGTCACCTCGTTCGCTTCTTGACGTCCACTCCAAGTCCTCTGGATCACGTTTGTTCCAAAAATCATGTTTCCGGAGGTTTCATTCCGTTTGGACTCCGTTTGATATTCCTTTTCTACGAAACACTGAAATAGGCAAAAAACCAGCAATTTGGGCTGGGCCTCCGGTTAATAGGTTAGTCCCAAAAATAATATAAAAGTGTAAAATAAAGCCCATTAACATCCAAAACAGATAATATAATAGCATGGAACAATCAAAAATTATAGATACATTGGAGACGTATCAGGTACATGGGGGCACAGTGAGATGATGAAGAGTGACCTCAGGATCTCTGGCGAGACGAAGATGGAGATGGAGTGGTGCTAGGGGAGAGGGAGACGAGGCGAGGCATGCTATACAGCAGTGGTGACAGTGACTGCACAGTGCACAAGGTGAGGCTGACTTTGGTAACCCGGACACGCCGCCTGGACTGGTGTCACCTCGGGCACATGCTCTTGTCACTTCACTATGAGGACCGGATGAATAATAGTATTTTGACCATCAAGTGTACCACGGTTGTACTACCACTAGTAGTAGTAGGAGTAGTAGGAACATGAGTAGTACTCCTGTGCTAGCATGCCTCTGGGTTCACTTCATCCTCTAGGTATCATCCATATTGTGAGCAGGACCAAATTCTCATGCATGCAGAAGCACGAAGGACTTTTCTTTTTTGAGGATAACCGCATATTCCTTAACTAGAGAATGTTGTGTCTCCCACGCACGCGCCAATATCCATCCGAACCAGTTGCGACACTTTTTTTATCCGTTTGCATAGGTCCCACCTGTCAGGAGGGGTGCAGAAATAAAAAGGAATCATAAAATGTCTCGCCACAGTGATTCGAAAGAGTGACCTCAACTAGCCAGTGGCACACGTAGCGCTAGAAGGATGGGCACGTATAGGGACAGGTACCACTCCTCATTCTACCCATGTAACCTTTTTGTTTAGTCTACCTAGCCGACTAATCAACTTCCTGCATGCCACTTCTTCCATTTACTTCTTCATCGGGAACCGATTTTCCTCAGCTTCTTCACTACTCCTTCATCTTCATTTGCATCCAAACCACACTGCATTCACATTGTTTTAACCTCTTCACATCCTCCTGGAGTAATTCCGAAGCCCCTTTAAATAATCATCTTCTTCAGTTAGACTAGCCATCTAATCCTAATTCTCCAAAGCATAGCCCTCCGGTCCAGCGGTTACAAATGGCGAAAGAGATCAAGATGCAGGTTTTTAGCGTCCAACATGTTCTTGTCGAAGGCTCGTTGACCATAGTTGCCACAGCCACCGACCACCCAAGGGTTGTTCAGAAGTGGACCAACAATGTATCCAACTCCCTCCAAAAGGTGAAGATGAAGGTCATCGGTCTTGACGCAAAGTACATGGAGAGTGCCACTGGGAAGATCCAACACGCCGCCGTCCTTCAACTGTGCCTCGAAGATGATGTTTTGGTGTACCACATCATACACGCGCCCTCCATACCAGGTGAGCTTCACGATTTCTTGTCTCGGGAGGACATATACTTCTGTGGGGCAGTCATCGCAGGGGACAAACATAAGTTGGAGTCGTACAACCTTGATTTGAAAAGCATCGCTGATGTACAAACCAAAATAAAGATTCATGTACAAGATTGTGATAAACCGACACCATCCCTATTCGACGTAGAAAATTTTGTGCTCGGAACAAATCTTCAGAAGGGTGACGAGATGTTGGCATTAAGGTCGTCTGGATGGGAGAATTATCCCTTGATGTACGAGCAGATAAAATATGCTGCCCTCGATGCCCGTGTGAGTTTCAAGATAGCTGCAAGGTCCAGAGAGCTTGTTGCGAAGCCATCTCCCACAGAAAATGAGAAGAAGAAGAAGAAGGAGGAGGAGGAGGAGAAGAAGAAGAAGAAGAAGAAGAAGAAGAAGAAGAAGCTGCACCAGCAACAGGGCATTATGGATGGATGAACTATTTCCTCTCTTGTAAAAAAATATTCCCTCTTTGTGTATATTGATATAGATGGACTATTTAGATGGTCTGCATGTCTTTGAAACAAGTAGTAGTGTGGGTCCGCTTGACTATACGGAACTATTTATCCCCTAGCTTTCTCTACTACTACTCCTTACAGTGATCGCTATGCAATGCATGTGTCCATAGACATGGCAGCTTGTCCATGGAAGTTCAACTACGATGACCATCACATTTCATCAACTGCCACTCGCGATTCCCGCGAAGCCGCTCCAACCCACGACACCATGTCCCCCTAACGTGTGCCTCACCCCTCTCAGCCGCACCGCCCCTCTGCCTTTGTGTGCTTGACATGTGGGCCACCTGAAATGCGGCGAGCATCAAGTTTCTAACCACAACCACACGTGATTCCCACGACGCCGCTCGAACCCATGACACCACACGTCCCCCGACCTGCGGCTCACCCCTCTCGGCCCCACTGCCCCTCTGCCTTTGGGAGCATTACATGTGGACCAGCCACCTATCGGGTCCACATGTTATTGACTCAAAGGCAGGTGTAGTAAGGCGCTAAAGCTCAGTCCCGAGGGACCCAAGAGGGAAATGTAACTCCTGCGCCTGGCCTTGTGGTGCTACCGCTGCATGAACTCGTGCCAAACTCGAGATTTATTTCTTTACTATACAAGCACGCAACAATTAAATGGACATTTTAATCTCAACATGTGATGGGGACCTCTAAATTTGAATTTGAAACTTATAAAACGAACAAATTCAAAACAAATAAACTGAGAGAGAGGGAGTATACCGTAGGATGTGTCCCATATGAAACAAGTACCTTGGTTTGTCACCACGAAGATGTGGTTAGAAAGGAGCACATCATCTTAGTACTCGTACGGTAACAAATCAGCCGCAGACAGCATGGTCCACCTTTGACCGCCATGTGCAAGGTTCGTGCTATCTTCTTCAATCTCACCATGGTTCCATCGTACCAATTCAGGCGGTGGCCCGTTGCATGGCTGATCCTAGTGTTGGACAAAGGTTCTACGGGAACGGTGTCACCGTTGTAAATATTGTGCAAATTGATGTTGGTACCCTCCCGTACATATGCAAGCCAATCTCCACTCGCACCGAGCCCAACTTGTCAAACAGTGGGCAGGGGAGAATTAGGAAATGGACACAGAAGTAGTCTTTAGAATGCATTTACTACGTGATCAAACTCATCTTACCTGATCATCAGACAAAATCCGAGTGCCCCTCAATGTCGGCATCTCAAGGGGCGTCAACTTGCAACTACGGCCACGCAGCGCTGGAGAGACCCCCAAGGAAACATCCTCGTGCGTTGCACGGAACATCAAGATGCATTTGTATGAGTAGTTTATCTTGTGAGAGAAGGATGAATGAGGGAAGGCCTTATTTGCAAATGTGGAGAGGGGTGTACCAAACTACGGCCACGCTGCGCTGAAAAAAAATTGAGTTTGGGTCAGTGGCACACCCTGCGGCAAGATGCCCATGTGGGCTTCTTCTATAACTTTCAAGATGCCCGTGCATTGCAAGGAACATCAACATGCATTTTTTTTACAAAACACATGTTGTGATTAACCCTTGCAGGAGTAATCCCATGTGTAAAAACTAATGATATCTCAAGAATTTTATCAGAAAAATGGTACCTTTGGAACAAGTTTTCTCTACTACTGCTCCTTGCAGCGAGCGGTATGCAATGCATGTGTCAACAGACATGACGGCTTGTCCATGGAAGTTGAACCATGGCGACCATCACGTTTCTTGTTTCTACCACTGCCACACCCACCCGCGATTCCCACGATGCCACTCCAATCCATGGAACGATGTCCCCTGATGTGCGCCTCATCCCTCTCGGCCCCATCGCTCCTCTGCCTTTGTGTGCATGACATGCGGGCCAGCTGAACTGCGGCGACCATCAACTTTCTACCACAGCCACACCCGATTGGACGTGGTTTGCCTGCTCCGATCCGTACTCCCGCACCATCAAATTTTCATCCAGCGGCTGTGACACATTTCGTTCCGGGCATCAATCCTCAGCTGGAGTACTTCTGTACTACAGGTAGTACCCACCGGTGTGGCCATCTATGCCTCGTAACGCCTTGATGCACAGCTGTGGCATCCTCGCCACGGCCATGTCACCACCGGCTGGTTCATCTCGAACGAGTGAGTCGCGAACCACGCCACCACCATGAGAATGACAAGTGGGCCAGCCACATTTAAGGTCCGCATGTCATTGACTCATAGGCCAGTGCACTAAGCCACTGAAGCTTGGCCCCGTGGGCCCTGAGAGGGAAATGTAACTCCTGCGGCACGCCTTGTGGTGCTCCCGGAGTACGAGCTCGTACCAAACCCGGAATTTGTTTCTTACTACTACCAACTACTCCCTCCGTTCCTAAATATAAGTCTTTCTACACATTTAATTGCTACCACATATGGATGTATGTAGACATATTTTAGAGTGTATATTCACTCATTTTGTTCCGTATATAGTCACTTGTTAAAATATCTAGAAAGAAAAATATTTAGGAATGGAGGGAGAAGTAAGGTACACGTGCATTGCACGCATGAGATTTGGTAACCAATTATGAATAAATAACACACTATAGCATGTAAGCTTTGAGTCATATATACATGATGTAGATGTTCGTTTAATTCCTATAGTTCATCTAGTTCAAAATCAATTAGTTTTATAAAAAAATCTATTTTAAGATTCATGGAATTGTGCATTGTAAAGCATAAAGTAAAACAAATAGTGACAATTCATTTTGAAAAAAGAAGTTTGGGCAATTAAGATATGGAAGATTCTAGAACAAAGGAGAAGTGCTTGTGTTTTGAGGTTTGTGCATTATGCTTAAGTTCAACCATGGAGTCTTCTATATTCTACATGTGGAAGAATCTGGTGGAATGTAGATGATATCCAACGGCTAGTAGTGCTCGGATTTTCCATCTTTGTACCGTCGAGTTGGCTTCATCCAACGACCAACTTTCAAAGTTATGCACACACTATCTCTTCTCTACTCTTATGAAAAACCGAGTTGGTGATGATGGTGTGCCTGCCATCTTGTAATATGGATCGTCCGACCTATATATGACGGATAGAAAGCAAACTATGACAATTTTACAAAAAAATACCGCACCTCTCTCCACATTTACAGATAAGGCCTTGCCTCGTTCATCCTTATATCCCACAACCTCATTGTTGAGCAATTAAAAAAGGAAGTCTCTGGAACAATCTGGCATGGTGGCCGCCTGCTGGCGCCGTCCATCCCCATGCCTCCGCCCAGTCCGACCACCGGTCACCACCACGCCCCACAGCTCCTCACCTTATCTCTCATCTTTCTCGAGATATCATTTTTTCGATGAAATTCACGAGATACCATTTTTTTGATAAAATTCTTGAGATATCATTAGTTTTTACACATGGGATTACTCCTGCATGGGTCAATCACAACAGCTGTTTTTAAAAAAAATGCATTTTGATGTTCCATGCAATGCACAGGCATCTTGCTAGTATCTCTACTCTTGTATTATATATAAAAAAGGAGTTGGTGATGATGGTGTGCCTGCCATCCTGCAATATAGGCCGTCCGATTTATATCTGACGGATAGGAAGGAAACTATGGCAATTTTGCAAAAATATACCCACACCCCTCTCCACATTTGCAAATAAGGCCTTCCGTCGTTCATCCTTTTCTCTCACAAGATAAACTACTGATAGAAATGCATCTTGATGTTCCGTGCAACGCATGGACATCTTGCTCGTAGGGGTATAGATGTGCCGGCCCGTGCGTTGCAATGGATCCAAAGTATATCTATTTAGTGGAGTGCAATCTAAACACATTATCTATTTATTTTTCTCTAACCTTTCGTATCCATGCAACCGAGCCACATAAGCTTCATGGGTGCCCCCACATCATATTATTCATACTACGTTGACTGAAAAAAGATAAATCACCCAAAACAAGATCTTCCCATTTTTTGTTCCTACGATGATGTGTCGTGCACGTACTTAGTTGTATAGTGGTCGTACTAGTTGTAGTACAAACTTCGTACTAGTATGAGTAGTAGTACGGAATGCACCTACTCTATCAACGAGCCCCATCAGACACCAAATTTCTTGGCTTCCGTGCTACAGCTAGATCTTCCCATCGTTTCTATTTTCCAACACGGCAGTGGGTAGGGTGTGGTTTGCCAATAGTCGGTTTGCTCAACGGTGGTCCCACATGAAAGTGAAAATGCTAGGCAACATGCCTTCCCTAGCTATGTGGCGTGCCGGACGGGCCATGGAGTACTCCCGATTCCCGGGCGTGTGGGGGTGCGACGCGAACGCGGCAGGCCTTTTCCTTTTACTAGCAATGTGCCCGTGCGTTGCGACGGATCCAAAGTAGTAGAATAGTAGTAGTTGTTCAAAAACTTGAAAGACATCAGTCTTGTTTTGATATACTCCTAATGTATTACTTTTCACTCAAAATATATTTCTCAGGCTGTTTTGATGAGGTGAGGGAGGGATGTGGTTGCTTTCAAGATAATAATGGGTTTTCTGCAAATTGGAGCAGAGAAGTGGGCTATTGTTGCATAAGTGCCACAACTTACTTCACAGCCGTTAGATGTAGATCTAATGGTCAGAAACAACGGATGGCAGACACACCACCATCACCAACTGAGTCTTTTATAGGAGTTGGAGTAGAGAAACATGTATAAATTGTAACATTTGGTTATGCTCCTTGGCACGATCGATAAATAGAAATAACGATTGGAAACGATAGGGCGGGGCTATTTCCACCAGATAAGTAGGGTATGTAGTAGCTAGGTTGGCGCATCGTTAGTTTGTCCACATGCGGTCCGACATGTTCTAGTGTTTCTAGCAAGATGCCCGTGCATTGCACGAAGTTGATGGAAAAGGTAAGCACAACTTATAAATTGACGGATGGAGTACTAGTTATAGTGATGCATATAATTAAGCAAAGGGATCGCACATGTCGGTATTGACTGGAACGAGAATGCAATAGCATAATAAGAATTAAGGCCACGATGATGCAATCACATTGGTGGTTATAGGAGGCAAGAAGAAAGATGCATCCATCAACGTATGACCTCCTCCTCCTCCTCAACTTAGTGCGCCGGGCTAAGGAGCGGCGACTTTTTTGGCGAGGTCAAGGTGCTTCTCAGCAAAGGCATCCAAGGCTTCCTGCCGGTTGAGGAAGGCCAACATCGTAGCATCCTCAGTGGTCTTGTAGATACCTATGTACACGATTTTCTCATACACGTGGATGTGTAGGTCGATGAATTCTTGCCGGGCGAGGCGCCTCGCGGCGAGTGCGACCTCCAGGTGGACATTCTTCATGGCATCGGCGGGCAGTCGCAGGGCCACCAGTGCTTGAAAGTGGTTCCGACCATGGAGGCTGATTAGGGTGGCAGGCAATGAGGAGCCCGGGCACGTGGGCTGGAGGAGTACGGCGATGTCGTTCGCGAGCTTCTTGAGGATGGTGAACTTATTGGTAGTGGCAACGATCATCTGGTCCAACTAAGAGTCATAGTTGGCGTCGACGGCGGCCATCCACCAGCCGGTCGCCAGCACCGTCTGGAGACGATCCTCGGTGCCATGCCGCAGGCCGGCGTCATGGACCAACCGGCACAGCCGCAGGCCGCTCGCGCGCATCGCCGCCATGGGTCTGGAGTGAGGACTTTTGCGCTTAGTGTAGGTTCTTAGGAAAATGATTAGGTGCGTACGATGTGGTAGATGCATTGTAATGGAGGGGCGCCTTTATATGAGTGCAAACTGCGTTGCATTCACATCGTGCAGCCTCTTTTCCCGGTCCTCCTCCCATTACTTCCCTCATGCATTCACGATGCTAATTGAAGGAGGATGCTTCATTGGTCGTTCAACATTTCGGGAACCGCTACCCCCTCCCTCGTCTTCATTAAGCCATATCGGGAACTGCGCCACCCGCTGTTAAATCAAATAGTACTGCGCCGCCCACTACACGCCCGGCTGAACACGCCTCGCCTCCAACAAACCCCTCCGTTAAACCCGCATGCAAACCGAGAAACCTACTCCAGCCACACGTCCGTTCCAGAGCGGGCCGGAATTAAACGCAACACTGGTCGAGCTCCTCCTGTCCGCCCTCAGTTTAAATGAGGCAAGACACCGGCCAAGCTCCTACCATCCGCCCTCTATTTCAACGAGGCCAGACAGACAGCAGGCAAGAATCGCACCCCTCCGCCGCTCCCCCATATCCTCCTACACCATTTTCTCCACTCTTCCGATGGCTTCCGAGGAGCCGTTCTCCGGCACACTACCCCGATGGGTAGCCCACCGAGCCCTCCGAATACGGGCGAGGCCACTTGGTGCTTCACCAACCTTGCTTGGCGCGACGGAGCCAGTTTGCCGCCCCAAGCCACCGTGTGGTTCAGCGACTCGCCGCTCCAGTTCAACTTGATGAGGAGTGGCGAGTTGCTCCATGCCGGCACGACGGCGAGCATGCCGGTACGGGCGTCATCGCTGCCATGTCGTACCGCACCACCAGTGTATGCGGTGGCCTCGCCTCCCGTGTCTGTCAGCGCGCCTCTCATGCCTGCAGCCGCGCCTCCCGTGCCTGCAGCATCGCCATGCAGGCAGAGACAGAAGCCGGGTGCGTGGAGAGTGATGAGTTGGTGGCCAGCTTCTCCGTGTCCGCCACCATCATCGAGGACAAGTAGAACATGGGAGGCCACCGCCAATTGGGTCCCATGAAGGCCACCGCCGAGGCAATGACTGCGCATTCAGGTGGTTTCTTTGCTGCTTCATCTCTTCCAAGGACCTTCGTCGACCCCGCAAGTGTATGACGGACATGAGGAAGACAAAGGGATCTGCGGGCAGCCATTTAGATTAGGTACTCTGTGGCACCCCGGCTCAGAGAAACCGGAATGCCCCGTATTCCAGCCCAGAGGCCGAGGAGAAGTCTTGTGGAATATGGCACTGCTTAGCGTAGAACAAACCAACTTTCTATTGTTACACGAATAAGAATACAAGGTCTCCGATATTACAAGGAATAACATCGGCACGGCGAAACTATGCCATCCTCAGTTGCTCTATGCAAGCAGCAGAACAACTCGAAGCAACCGAAAAACTTCTAGCAGCGGAACAAGGACAACAGTGGTGAACTCCACTCCGCAGGGACTCTAGCTGGAACACTTATCCTAGCTCGCACGAACGGAAACCACGACAAGCAATCAAGAAATCACAGCATGACCTGCAAACTGGCATGACACGCCAGGTTAGTACATTGAATGTACTTGCAAGCTCACAATAACCAGAAGTATTCAAGACAAACAATAGCATGGCAATTACAGGTTAATCAGGAATTATCATGAGATCATCAGGATAACATGGCATGAACAACATGAACATGATATAACTGTTGGGGAACGTTGCAAAAAACAAAAAATTTCCTACGGTTTCACCAAGATCCATCTATGAGTTCATCTAGTAACGAGTGATCGGATGCATCTACATACCTTTGTAGATCGCGAGCGGAAGCGTTCAAAGAACGGGGATGATGTAGTCGAACACGACGTGATCCAAATCACCGGAGATCCTAGCGCCGAACGGACGGCACCTCCGCGTTCAACACACGTACGGTTAGCGTAACGTCTCCTTCTTCTTGATCCAGCAAGGGGGAAGGAGAGGTTGAGGAAGATGGCTCCAGCAACAGCACGACGGCATGGTGATGGTGGAGCTGCAGTACTCCGTCAGGGCTTCGCCGAGCACTATGGAGGAGGAGGAGGTGTTGGAGAGGGAGAAGGAGGCAACCAAAGGCGTGTCTCAAGAGCCCTCCTTCCCCCACTATATATAGGAGGGCCTAGGGGGGCGCCGGCCTAGGAGATCCAATCTCCTAGGGGGCGGCGGCCAAGGGGAGGTTTCCCTCCCCCCCAAGGCACCTAGGGGGTGCCTTCCACTAGTGGGACTCCTCCCCTATGGAAACCCTAGGCGCATGGGCCTATTGTGGCTCGTGCCCTTGGCCCATGTAGGCCAAGGCGCACCCCCTACAGCCCATGTGGCCCCCGGGGCAGGTGGCCCCACCCGGTGGGCCCCCGGGACTCTTCCGGTGGTCCCGGTACAATACCGGTGACCCCGAAATTTGTCCCGATGGCCGAAACAGCACTTCCTATATATAATTCTTTACCTCCGGACCATTCCGGAACTCCTCGTGACGTCCGGGATCTCATCCGGGACTCCGAACAACATTCGGGTTACTGCATATACATATCCCTACAACCCTAGCGTCACCGAACCTTAAGTGTGTAGACCCTACGGGTTCAGGAGACAGGCAGACATGACCGAGACGACTCTCCGGTCAATAACCAACAGTGGGATCTGGATACCCATGTTGGCTCCCACATGCTCCACGATGATCTCATCGGATGAACCACGATGTCGAGGATTCAAGCAACCCCGTATACAATTCCCTTTGTCAATCGGTATGTTACTTGCCCGAGATTCGATCGTCGGTATCCCAATACCTCGTTTAATCTCGTTACCGGCAAGTCACTTTACTCGTACCGTAATGCATGATCCCGTGACCAGACACTTGGTCACTTTGAGCTCATAATGATGATGCATTACCGAGTGGGCCCAGTGATACCTCTCCGTCATACGGAGTGACAAATCCCAGTCTTGATCCGTGTCAACCCAACAGACACTTTCGGAGATACCCGTAGTCTACCTTTATAGTCACCCAGTTACGTTGTGACGTTTGGTATACCCAAAGCACTCCTAGGGTATCCGGGAGTTACACGATCTCATGGTCTAAGGAAAAGATACTTGACATTGGAAAAACTCTAGCAAACGAATTATACGATCTTTATGCTATGTTTAGGATTGGGTCTTGTCCATCACATCATTCTCCTAATGATGTGATCTCGTTATCAATGACATCCAATGTCCATAGTCAGGAAACCATGACTATCTGTTGATCAACGAGCTAGTCAACTAGAGGCTTACTAGGGACATGTTGGTGTCTGTTATTCACACATGTATTACGATTTCCGGATAACACAATTATAGCATGAATAAAGACAATTATCATGAACAAGGAAATATAATAATAATGCTTTTATTATTGCCTCTAGGGCATATTTCCAACAGTCTCCCACTTGCACTAGAGTCAATAATCTAGTTACATTGTGATGAATCGAACACCCATGGAATTCTGGTGTTGATCATGTTTTGCCCTAGGGAGAGGTTTAGTCAACGGATCTGCTACAATTCAGGTCCGTATGTACTTTACAAATCTCTATGTCTCCATTTTGAACATTTTCACGAATGGAGTTGAAGCGACGCTTTATGTGCCTTGTCTTCTTGTGAAACCTGGGCTCCTTGGCAAGTGCAATAGCTCCAGTGTTGTCACAAAAGAGTTTGATTGGCCCCGACGCATTGGGTATGACTCCTAGGTCGGTGATGAACTCCTTCACCCATATTGCTTCATGTGCTGCCTCCGAGGCTGCCATGTACTCCGCTTCACATGTAGATCCCGCCACGACGCTCTGCTTGCAGCTGCACCAGCTCACTGCTCCACCATTCAACATATACATGTATCCGGTTTGTGACTTAGAGTCATCCAGATCTGTGTCGAAGCTAGCATCGACGTAACCCTTTACGACCAGCTCTTCGTCACCTCCATAAACGAGAAACATTTCCTTAGTCCTTTTCAGGTACTTCAGGATATTCTTGACCGCTGTCCAGTGTTCCTTGCCGGGATTACTTTGGTACCTTCCTACCAAACTTACGGCAAGGTTTACATCAGGTCTGGTACACAGCATGGCATACATAATAGAACCTATGGCTGAGGCATAGGGGATGACACTCATCTCTTCTATATCTTCTGCTGTGGTCGGGCATTGAGCCGAGCTCAATCTCACACCTTGCAAAACAGGCAAGAACCCTTTCTTGGACTGATCCATTTTGAACTTCTTCAAAAACTTATCAAGGTATGTGCTTTGTGAAAGACCTATGAGGCGTCTTGATCTATCTCTATAGATCTCGATGCCTAATATATAAGCAGCTTCTCCAAGGTCCTTCATTGAAAAACTCTTATTCAAGTAGGCCTTGACGCTGTCCAAGAGTTCTATATCATTTCCCATCAAAAGTATGTCATCTACATATAGTATGAGAAATGCTACAGAGCTCCCACTCACTTTCTTGTAAACGCAGGCTTCTCCATAAGTCTGCGTAAACCCAAACGCTTTGATCATCTCATCAAAGCGAATGTTCCAACTCCGAGATGCTTGCACCAGCCCATAAATCGAGCGTTGGAGCTTGCACACCTTGTCAGCATTCTTAGGATCGACAAAACCTTCCGGCTGCATCATATACAATTCTTCCTTAAGGAAACCATTAAGGAATGCCGTTTTGACGTCCATTTGCCATATTTCATAATCGAAGAATGCGGCAATTGCTAACATGATTCGGACGGACTTCAGCTTCGCCACCGGTGAGAAAGTCTCATCGTAGTCAACCCCTTGAACTTGTCGATAACCCTTAGCGACAAGCCTAGCTTTATAGATGGTCACATTACCATCCGCGTCTGTCTTCTTCTTAAAGATCCATTTATTTTCTATGGCTCGCCGTTCAACGGGCAAGTCAGTCAAAGTCCATACTTCGTTTTCATACATGGATCCTATCTCGGATTTCATGGCTTCCAGCCATTTGTCGGAATCCGGACCCGCCATCGCTTCTTCATAGTTCGAAGGTTCACCGTTGTCTAACAACATGATTTCCAAGACAGGGTTGCCGTACCACTCTGGTGCAGAACGTGTCCTTGTGTACCTTCGAATTTCAGTAGGAGCTTGATCAGAAGTATCTTGATCATTATCATTAACTTCCTCTCTAGTCGGTGCAGGCACCTCAGGAACATTTTCTTGAGTTGCGCCATTTTCCGGTTCAAGAGGCAATACTTCATCAAGTTCTACTTTCCTCCCACTTACTTCTTTCGAGAGAAACTCTTTCTCCAGAAAGAGTCCGTCTTTGGCAACAAAGATCTTGCCTTCGGATCTGAGGTAGAAGGTATACCCAATAGTTTCTTTTGGGTATCCTATGAAGACGCATTTTTCCGACTTGGGTTCGAGCTTTTCAGGTTGAAGTTTCTTGACATAAGCATCGCATCCCCAAACTTTTAGAAACGATAGCTTAGGTTTCTTCCCAAACCATAATTCATACGGTGTCGTCTCAACGG
Source organism: Triticum urartu (assembly GCF_003073215.2). Taxonomy (NCBI): domain Eukaryota; kingdom Viridiplantae; phylum Streptophyta; class Magnoliopsida; order Poales; family Poaceae; genus Triticum; species Triticum urartu. Next base: position 454,343,098 of record NC_053026.1, on the reverse strand, counting down.
ATTTCGACGGAGCCCTATTTAAAGTGAATGCGGCAGTCTCTAAAGCATAGCCCCAAAAAGATAGCGGTAAATCGGTAAGAGACATCATAGATCGCACCATATCTAATAGAGTGCGATTACGACGTTCGGACACACCGTTACGCTGAGGTGTTCCAGGCGGCGTGAGTTGTGAAACTATTCCACATTTTCTTAAGTGTGTGCCAAATTCGTGACTCAAGTATTCTCCTCCACGATCTGATCGTAGAAACTTGATTTTCCTGTCACGTTGATTTTCAACCTCACTCTGAAATTCCTTGAACTTTTCAAAGGTTTCAGACTTGTGTTTCATTAAGTAGACATACCCATATCTACTCAAGTCATCAGTGAGGGTGAGAACATAACGATAGCCACCGCGAGCCTCAACACTCATTGGACCGCACACATCAGTATGTATGATTTCCAATAAGTTGGTTGCTCGCTCCATTGTTCCTGAGAACGGAGTCTTGGTCATTTTTCCCATGAGGCATGGTTCGCACGTGTCAAATGATTCATAATCAAGAGACTCTAAAAGTCCATCTGCATGGAGCTTCTTCATGCGTTTGACACCTATGTGACCAAGGTGGCAGTGCCACAAGTATGTGGTATTATCAACCTTACATCTTTTGGTACTCACACTATGAACATGTGTAGTAATACGCTCGAGATTCATTAAGAATAAACCATTGACTATCGGAGCATGACCATAAAACATATCTCTCATATAAATAGAACAACCATTATTCTCGGATTTAAATGAGTAGCCATATCGTATTAAACGAGATCCTGATACAATGTTCATGCTCAAACATGGCACTAAATAACAATTATTGAGGTTTATAACTAATCCCGTAGGTAAATGTAGAGGCAGCGTGCCGACGGCGATCACATCGACCTTGGAACCATCCCCGACGCGCATCGTCACCTCGTCCTTCTCCAGTTTTCGTTTATTCCGCAGCTCCTGCGGTGAGTTACAAATATGAGCAACGGCACCGGTATCAAATACCCAGGAGTTACTACGAGTACTGGTAAGGTACACATCAATTATATGTATATCAAATATACCTTTGGTGTTGCCGGCCTTCTTGTCCGCTAAGTATTTGGGGCAGTTCCGCTTCCAGTGACCCTTCCCTTTGCAATAAAAGCACTCTGTCTCAGGCTTGGGTCCATTCTTTGACTTCTTCCCAGCAGCTTGCTTGCCGGGCGCAGCAACTTCCTTGCCGTCCTTCTTGAAGTTCTTTTTACCCTTGCCCTTCTTGAACTTAGTGGTTTTATTCATCATCAACACTTGATGTTCCTTCTTGACTTCTACCTCTGCTGATTTCAGCATAGCAAATACTTCAGGAATGGTCTTTACCATTCCCTGCATATTGAAGTTCATCACAAAGCTCTTGTAGCTTGGTGGAAGCGACTGGAGGATTCTGTCAATGACCGCGTCATCCGGGAGATGAACTCCCAGCTGAGTCAAGCGGTTATGTAACCCAGACATAGTGAGTATGTTCTCACTGACAGAAATATTTTCCTCCATCTTACAGCTGAAGAACTTATCGGAGACTTCATATCTCTCGATCCGGGCATGAGCTTGAAAAACCATTTTTAGCTCTTCGAACATCTCATATGCTCCATGTCTCTCAAAACGCTTTTGGAGCCCCGGTTCTAAGCTGTAAAGCATGCCGCACTGAACGAGGGAGTAGTCATTAGTACGTGTCTGCCAAGCGTTCATAGCGTCTTGGTTCTGTGGGACGGGTGGATCACCTAGCGGTGCTTGTAGGACATAATCTTTCTTGGCAGCTATGAGAATGATCCTCAGGTTCCGGACCCAGTCCGTATAGTTGCTGCCATCGTCTTTCAGCTTGGTTTTCTCTAGGAACGCGTTGAAATTGAATACAACGTTGGCCATTTGATCTACAGGACATATTGCAAAGATTTTAGACTAAGTTCATGATATTAAGTTCATCTAATCAAATTATTAATGAACTCCCACTCAGATTAGACATCCCTCTAGTCATCTAAGTATTACATGATCCGAGTGAACTAGGCCGTGTCCGATCATCACATGAGACGGACTAGTCAACGTCGGTGAACATCTTCATGTTGATCGTATCTTCTATACGACTCATGCTCGACCTTTCGGTCTTCTGTGTTCTGAGGCCATGTCTGTACATGCTAGGCTCGTCAAGTTAACCCTAAGAGTTTTTGCATGTGTAAAACTGTCTTACACCCGTTGTATGTGAACGTAAGGATCTATCACACCCGATCATCACGGCGTGCTTCGAAACGACAAACTGTAGCAACGGTGCACAGTTAGGGGAGAACACTTCTTGAAATTGTTGTAAGGGATCATCTTATTTACTACCGTCGTTTTAAGTAAACAAGATGCAAAACATGATAAACATCACATGCAATCAAATAATAATAGTGACATGATATGGCCAATATCACATAGCTCCTTTGATCTCCATATTGGGGCTCCATGATCATCCTGTCACCGTCATACTCATCGACATGTAAGTCGTGATTCCTATTACAAGAACATGATCAATCTCATACATCACATATATCATTCATCACATCCTTTTGGCCATATCACATCACATAGCATACCCTGCAAAAACAAGTTAGACGTCCTCTAATTGTTGTTTGCATGTTTTACGTGGCTGCTATGGGTTTCTAGCAAGAACGTTTCTTACCTACGCAAAGACCACAACGTGATATGCCAATTGCTATTTACCCTTCATAAGGACCCTTTTCATCGAATCCGATCCGACTAAAGTAGGAGAGACAGACACCCGCTAGCCACCTTATGCAACTAGTGCATGTCAGTCGGTGGAACCTGTCTCACGTAAGAGTACGTGTAAGGTCGGTCCGGGCCGCTTCATCCTACGATGCCGCCGAATCAAGATAGGACTAGTAACGGCAATCATATTGAACAAAATCAACGCCCACAACTACTTTGTGTTCTACTCATGCAAGAGAACTACGCATAGACCTAGCTCATGATGCCACTGTTGGGGAACGTTGCAGAAAACAAAAATTTTCCTACGGTTTCACCAAGATCCATCTAGGAGTTCATCTAGCAACGAGTGATTAGATGCATCTACGTACCTTGTAGATCGCGAGCGGAAGCGTTCAAAGAACGGGGATGATGTAGTCGAACACGACGTGATTCAAATCACCGATGATCTTAGCACCGAACGGACGGTGCCTCCGCGTTCAACACACGTACGGAACGGATGATGTCTCCTCCTTTCTTGATCCAGCAAGGGTGAAGGAGAGGTTGATGAAGATCCAGCAACACGACGGCGTGGTGGTGGATGCAGGGCGTCACAGTAGCAGGGCTTCGCCTATACTACGAGAGAGAGACGTAACGGGGAGAGAGGGAGCACCAAAGGCTGAGGTATGAAGTCCTCCCTCTCCTCAACTATATATAGGAGGGCCAAGGGGGGGGGGTGCGCCAGCCTAGGAGATCCAATCTCCTAGGTGCGGCGGCCAGGGGAGGTTTCCCTCCCCCCCAAGGCACTCAGGGGTGCCTTCCACTAGTGGGACTCCTCCCCCATGGAAACCCTAGGCGCATGGGCCTATAGGGGCTGGTGCCCTTGGCCCATATAGGCCAAGGCGCACCCCCTACAGCCCATGTGGCCCCCTGGGACAGGTGGCCCCACCCGGTGGGCCCCCGGGACCCCTCCGGTGGTCCCGGTACAATACCGATAACCCCGAAACTTGTCCCGATGGCCGAAACAGCACTTCCTATATATAATTCTTTACCTCCGGACTATTCCGGAACTCCTCATGATGTCCGGGATCTCATCCGGGACTCCGAACAACATTCGGGTTACTGCATATACATATCTTCACAACCCTAGCGTCACCGAACCTTAAGTGTGTAGACCCTACGGGTTCGGGAGACAAGCAGACATGACCGAGATGACTCTCCGGTCAATAACCAACAGCGGGATCTGGATACCCATGATGGCTCCCACATGCTCCACGATGATCTCATCGGATGAACCACGATGTCGAGGATTTAATCAACCCCGTATACAATTCCCTTTGTCAATCGGTATGTTACTTGCCCGAGACTCGATCGTTGGTATCCCAATACCTTGTTCAGTCTCGTTACCGGCAAGTCACTTTACTCATACCGTAATGCATGATCCCGTGATCAACCACTTGGTCACCTTGAGCTCATAATGATGATGTATTACCGAGTGGGCCCAGTGATACCTCTCCGTTATATGGAGGGACAAATCCCAGTCTCGATCCGTGTCAACCCAACAGATACTTTTGGAGATACCTGTAGTGCACCTTTATAGTCACCCAGTTACGTTGTGACGTTTGATACACCCAAAGCACTCCTACGATATCCGGGAGTTACACGATCTCATGGTCAAAGGAAAAGATACTTGACATTGGAAAAGCTTAGCAAACGAACTACACGATCTTGTGCTATGCTTAGGATTAGGTCTTGTCCATCACATCATTCTCCTAATGATGTGATCCCGTTATCAATGACATCCAATGTCCATAGCCAGGAAACCATGACTATCTGTTGATCAACGAGCTAGTCAACTAGAGGCTTACTAGGGACATATTATGGTCTATGTATTCACACGTGTATTACGATTTCCGGATAATACAGTTATAGCATGAATAAAGACAATTATCATGAACAGAGAAATATAATAATAATGCTTTTATTATTGCCTCTAGGGCATATTTCCAACAGAGAGGAGGCAGGGCGCGTGCCCCCCTAGCCCAAACCTAATTGGACTAGGGGGTCGGCCCCCCGTTCCTCCTTTCCTCCCTCTCCTCCCTTCTCCCCTTTCCCGTTCCTTTCCTCCTCCTAGTAGGAGTAGGAAAGGGATGCCCTACTCTTACTAGGAGGGGGACTCCTCCTCCTGGTGCGCCCTACAGGGGCCGGCCGGCCTCCCCCCTTGCTCCTTTATATACGGGGGCATGGGGGCACCCTAGAACACACAAGTTTATCATTGATCCCTTAGCCGTGTGCGGTGCCCCCCTCCATAATAATCCACCTCGATCATATCGTAGTGGTGCTTAGGCGAAGCCCTACGTCGGTAGCAACATCATCACCGTCATCACGCAGTTGTGCTGACGGAACTCTCTTGTGAAGCCCTGCTATATCGGAGTTCGTGGGACGTCATCGAGCTGAACGTGTGCTGAACTCGGAGGTGCCGTGTGTTTGGTACTTGGATCGGTCGGATCGTGAAGACGTTCAACTACATCAACCACGTTCTCATAACGCTTCTGCTTATGGTCTACGAGGGTACGTGGACGATACTCTTCCCTCTCATTGCTATGCATCACCATGATCTTGCCTGTGCGTAGGAATTTTTTTGAAACTACTATGTTCCCCAAAAATATGTTGGTAGGAATTACCAAAACCACCCAGGGATAGTTGCACTTTCATAAGCACATCAAGAGACGCTTCAATTCCATCCGTGATCAAGTCAAGGAGGGAGATATAGAGATTGGCAAGATACATACGGATCTGAATGTTGCAGACCCATTGACTAAGCCTCTCTCACGAGCAAAACATGATCAACACCAAGACTCCATGGGTGTTAGAATCATTACAATGTAATCTGGATTATTAACTCTAGTGCAAGTGGGATACTGAAGGAAATATGCCCTAGAGGTAATAATAAAGTTGTTATTTATATTTCCTTATATCATGATAAATGTTTATTATTCATGCTAACCGGAAACTTAGTACATGTGTGAATACATAGACAAAATGAGTGTCACTAGTATGCCTCTACTTGACTAGCTCGTTAATCAAAGATGGTTAAGTTTCCTAGCCATGTACATGAGTTGTCATTTGATTAATGGGATCACATCATTAGAGACTGATGTGATTGTCAGAGTAATGGGCCACGGGTAGGCTAACCCGAGGCCCATAACCTTTCAAGACATCAGGGCTGACTGCGCCCCTCAAGACATGGACAGAGAGCCGACTTCAGGATGGCGGCTGGAGGAACAACCGGCTGCCCATAAGCGTCCGAGTCCTATGGATGAGATCGAGACCGGCCGACTCTGACTGGCGGCTTCTGAAGTCGCCGACCACGGGAAGTCGGCCCCCGACACCAGCAAAGCCCATGCCCTCATCAAGGGGGATGGGACAGGGAGTGGCGACAGTGAAGCCCACTCCATCCCCTTTTCCGGGGGATGGCCAGGGCATAGTGCGCTGTACTAGCGGAGATCTCCGTCTGGCACAGAACTGTTGCCATGCCATCCCTGACGCCAGAAACAGTGGGCGGAGTCCTGTACCCACGACGGTCCGATCCACGGAAGACGGGCCCTACCAGTCAGTGAGAGTCCAGAAGACGGCAAGGGCGCCACCAGTCAGACCCGTAGGGAGCCGGCCCGCGGAAGTCGGCCTGCCCCTCCCATGGGTCCCACGCGCCATTAACCAGACGAGACGGGGAGTGGCTACAGTAATCGTCTGCCAGGCGGCATGACTGTAGCCACGACCCCATAACCAAGCCTGCGTCATTAGAGGCACGGCTACAGTAATCAGTAGCCGGCAGGACCCGCCAGCGGCGGGTGCGGCCTGTCGGCTCCGTACCCGACCAGTCGGCTGGGCCCACCAATTGACGGGCCCCCACGGCCGGTAGGAGGGCCCGAAGGTGAAGAGACTGACAGCTGGGCCCTACGTCCCTACAGTTTACCGTTGTACCCCTGGGGGGTAGGCTTATATAAACCCCCCCGGGACAACCATGCAAAGGGTTCCGATTCATTAGAACTAGACCAGACCTTAGAGAAGGGAGAGAGCTAGCCTTGCCTTCTCCTATCCATAGATACAGCTCGAGGAGCACCTTTGTACTCACTTTGCCTTAGTGATCATGCGGAGACCCCGCAGAGCAGGATTAGGGGTGTTATCTCCTAGGAGAGCCCCGAACCTGGGTAAAGTACGCCGGCGTTTGTGTCTACGCCTCATCCCGTTTCCAGGCACCGACGACGTTCTACTCGCCCCCACCATGATAAGCCATCCATTGGCATATGTCGCACCCAACCCCCGACATTTGGCGCCCACAGGGGGCCTGGTGCACCGTCGTCCGGAGACCTGTTCTGGACGGGAACCCTTTTTCTCCCTGGCGAGCGCAGCCAGCCCGGCACGCTAGACGGAGTCTGCGCCGACGCGCTGCATGGCGCTGAAATCGCCGTCGCAGCCAGTTGCCTCGCCGATCTTGTCGGCGAGGTCCGCCTCTCCGACAAGCCCGCATCTGACGTGGGCGGGGGCGGCCCCGAGGGCCTCCTTGCGGGCCTCCTCGATCAACTCCACGTCGCCAGCGAGCCAGCTGGGGACTTGGAGTCCGTAGGCTCCACCGATCCGATGCTGGTCAACTCTGACACCGCGTCACTTGACACGTTCCCGTCCAACGTGGTGGTCTACGACGAACCACTTCCTCGCGTGGAGAGCGGCGGAAGTACCGTCACGGAAGTGCTTGTCATTGATCTTGACGAGCACTTTGGCCGGGGTGATTACGACTCGCTCAACGCGGCGCTACAAGACCTGGCGGCGCCCATTCCCGAAGACGCCGACGCCGAGACGCTGGAGGCACGCCGCCTTCAGCTAGTCGAAGGCACCAAAGAGCTGGCCAGCATGGGACGCCTATCAGAAGCCTACTAGCGCGAGATGGACCGCGCTGTGGGCGGCACGCCGGCTACGGCAGGGCCTAGCCGCCTTGGCACGGTCCAGCAGCGCGGCGCGGCTAACGCCGATCTGCTCGGGGCGAATCGCCCCATTTACGCCACGCCTGCGGAGAACATTCAAGCCGCCCAGGCGGCGGCGAACGAGCTGGAGAAGTTCGAGGGCGAAGAATGTCACTTGATGACAGAGCGCGTCCAGCGACTCCTTGACGCGGCTGCTGAGCAGAATGAGGCCGGCTGCCACACTGATGCGCCGCGCCGACGGAATGACAACTTACTTCTGCGCCGAGACCAAGGCGCGGAGTCTCGGACGCCAACTGGCGGCGTCCGCGGAAGAAAAGACAAGGCCGGCTGCCAGCCGCAGTCAGACTCGCATCGCCATAGAGCGTGACCGAGACGGTCGCCCAAGAACCGTGGAATGACGGGACGACTGTCTGCCTCCTCCTCCTAGGAGGGAAAGGCGAGTCTCCCTGCCGCCTGTTGATCACCCAACGCTCGGCGACCACCTTGGCCGCCGAGAGGGAGTGGGAGAGAATGACGCCCGCCACCGGATCGACCATCTCCATCGATCCTTGGCGCTTGAAGAAGAAGATGAGTTGGGTCCATCATGCTTCGCCCCCCGCATCCGAGACGAGCCCTTCCCCAAAGGGTTCACGCTCCCTAGAGACACACCCAAATACACCGGCTCCGTGAAGCCGGAGGACTGGCTGGTCGACTACTCCACGGCCGTCAGCATAGCAGACGGCAACAAGCGTGTTGCTGTGAAGTACGTTCCGCTCATGCTCCAAGGCACGGCCCGGACTTGCGGAATAGCTTAAGGCCCCACGGCATCAACAGTTGGGTCGACCTCACTAATGCCTTCGTCCGCAACTTCACTAGCACGTACAAGCGGCCTCCCAAGCCTCGCCAGCTCTCCTTGTGTGTATAGGGCCCCAGCGAGTCAACCCGCGACTACCTCACGCGCTGGGCCGAGCTTCGCAACTCCTGCGAAGGCGTGCATGAGGTGCAGACCATCGATTACTTCACTGCAGGATGCCGAGAGGGCACCCTCCTCAAGCACAAGCTTCTCTGTGACGAGCCGGAAACCCTCAACGAGCTGCTGATCATAGCGGACAAGTACGCCACGGCCGACTCCTCCATGAAGACAGAGATTCAAGTCGGCGCGACCGGCAAGGTGGCTCCCCAGGCTCCCCGAACCCCGGCCGGAGACACCAGTCGGCGTCAACCGCAGAACGACCATAGGCGCAAAGGCCCACCACCGACTTTCACCAGCCGACAGGTGGCGACAGTCGAAAACCAGCAGCCAGAAGGGCAGCCCCCGCCCAAACGCCAGAAGGGCGGCAAGTCCAACTGGCAGCCGTCTTTCTCATATGAGCAGACTCTGGATGGACCCTGCAAGTTCCACAGTGGCGCGAAGCCGGCCAAACACACCACTTGGAAATGCCACTAGCTCACTAGGATAGCCAAGGGAGACGGACTTTCGCCTCCCCCACCTGCGGGGCAGCCGCCTCCACCGCCCCAGCAGCTGGCGGTCAGACCAGTCGGTGCAGTACAAGACGAGTACCCAGAAGAGCAGGGAGCTTATGTCGTATTCACCAGTGTGGCCGACGATCGATGCAGCAGGCGACTGCAGCAGCAGGAGGTGAATGCAGTAGCTACTGACCCCCCAGAGTTCATGCATTGGTCTGAGAAGCCCATCAGCTGGAGCCGAGCTGACCACCCAGAAGTAATGCCCAAACCTGGCTCCTACGCTTTGGTTTTGGACGCCACCTTTGCCACGGACAAGCGAGCTGCTCGCCTCTCCAGAGTCCTGATAGACGTCGACAGCAGCATCAACATCTTGTACAAAGACACCATGGAGAAGTTAGGAATCAGGCAGAGGCAACTGCAGTCCAGCCGGACGGTGTTCCACAGCATAGTTTGTCAGGACCCCGATCCTAAGTCACACCGATCTAGCATGTAACACATCATATCACTTTGCGGCCTCACGCACGGTATTCCCACGGGTACCACCTTACCTGGCCCGGTACCGTTTGCGCCTTTTGGCTCACGTATATGATAGTGTCGCTAGCATCCATATGACAAAGAACCCGGGCCGACATGACTAGTCGTGAACCCAAAGTGGCACTAACTCATGGGAACAGGCATACATGAATCACATCGAGCATGTCGGTCAGCAGCGTGTGAATCCGGGCTGTAGCACTGGGCTAATAGGACTCCGGAAACCCGGGCTGTAGCAGGCTAGGAAGGACTCCGGATGTCACCGTGTGACATTTCCCCGAAGGGACAGACACAGGAACGAAGTGAAACACATGCCGGCCAGTCAAGTGTCCTGAGCAGTAGTGCTGGGCTAGCAGGACTCCGGTGAACCGGGCTATAGCGGACAACTATCGCTCAGAAAGCACTAGACTACATTTCCCCACATGATAGGCTGCCAAGGATAAACAACTAGATTGTCGGATCCCACTCATACCAAGCATTTCAATCATACACACAATATGCCCGATATGAGTACATACAAAATGGCATCACAACAAGACTCTACGACTCAAGTATTTATTCATTAGGCTCCGAGGAGCGATATATTACAAACAAGGGTCTCATGACCCAACATTCAGAGCATACAAGTCAAAGCACATGCGGAAGCTTAACATGTCTGAGTACAGGCATCTACAAATGAAAAAGGCTGAGAAGCCTGACTATCTACCAGATCCTGCCGAGGGCACAGGATCGTAGCTGAGGTATCAAGCTAAACGTCGAAGTCCAAGCGGAACTACTAGCGGGACTGAAGTCTCTCTGCAAAACATAAATTAAGCAAACGTGAGTACGAATGTACCCAGCAAGACTTACATCAGAACTATCAACATATGCATCGGTATCAACAAAGGGGGTGTTGGAGTTTAACTGCAGCAAGCCAGCTTTGACTTAGTGGCTAACCTGAACTACGACTGCAAGGAACTCTTTTGAGGTGGCGCACACGAGTCCACAATTTCACTATATCAATACACCACTATGGATCCGCTCCCGTCTCCCTGCGAGAATGCCATCCATAGCACTCACACTTATCTTGCGCATTTTAGGGTATCCACCTTCACTTGTCTATGAACTATGCAAGGGGTCCAAGTTTCCATATCCGAGGAATCCGGCTATTCGAATAGATAATGATAACCCTGCAGGGGTGTACTTCTTCACACACGCTCTCGCCACTTATAGCCCTGTACACGCCATGTACCGCGGCAACCTTCAAGCGGAAGCCGGGCGAGGGAGTCGGCCACGACCTGACTAACCAACAAGTCTCTCGTCCAGGTTTATCACCTATTCGGGTTCCATCCGCAAGGAGATCCGGCCGGGGTGTCGCTCACGGCCCCAAACGATGTGTGCAGGGTTCCCAAGCCCACCATCCGGGTGCCACTTGGTACACCGTGCCACGGTGCCTAGTCTGTCCCAAGCCCACCTGTACCGGGTGCCACTTGGTAGACCACTAACACTACCTACAAACACCAGAAACTAGTTGCAACTCCTGGACAGAGATCAGGCTGATTAATAAGTCGAGAGATCTTGGAGCGCCCGGAGCCCAATGTGTGGTAGTAACTGTTCATGGATCACAAACACAGAACTCAGTTCCTAAGGACGGCTACAATGAGACAACCCACCATGTACTCCTACATGGTCTCTCACCGCTACCTTTACCAAATCGTGTCCACACACTTAGCTCTCAACGGTAGGACATGTTCACCACGTTCCAATTCATTCCCGATGAATCTGACCAGACTCAACTCTAAGCAGTAGCAGGCATGACAAACAAGCATGAATGAGTAGGCACATCAGGGCTCAAACAACTCCTAGTCATACTAGTGGGTTTCATCTATTTACTGTGGCAATGACAGGTCATGCAGAGGAAAGGGGTTCAACTACCGCAGCAGGTAACAGTTGAATCGTTGTTGTCCTAATGCAGTAAAAGAGAGCAGGAGCGAGAGAGTGGGATTGTATCGGAATGAACAAGAGGGTTTTGCTTGCCTTGCACTTCTGAAGATAATATAGCTCTTCATCGGTGTCATCGATCACATCGTCGGAAACATCGTCGACTGAGAGGGGATGGTTACCGGCAAACATAGAAGGACACAATCAATGCAATGCAACAATATGATGCATGATCATGACATGGCAATATGCTGTGATTTGAGCTAATGCATCTAGCTATGATTTAAATGAAGTTGGTTTGAGTACAAGATTCAAATTCCAACCCCATATATGATTATTTAAATGCCCTTTATTTTTTTGTCCAAAACAGAGGACAAACATTTTTCAAACATGCATGAAAATGGTACAAATGGATTCCTTGAATTTTTCTGATAATTTTTCATATATAAATTATTTCATTTGGAGTTACGGTTGAATTTCTATGATTTTTAGAAGTTTTAACTATTTTCTGGAATTTCCTGTAGAAAAAAATAATTCCAGTAAATAATTATTGTGTCAGCATGACGTCAAGGTGATGTTAGCTGGTCAACTGGGCGCCTCCAGGTCAAACCTGACCAGTGGGACCCACTGGTCAGTGACTCAGCCAACTAACTGAGTTAGTTAGTGCTAAACTAACCCTAACCAGGCTGTTAGCAGGGCGGGGCCCACATGTCGGTGTCTAGTTTAGTTAACTAAATTAGTTAGCTCTAATTAATCTCGAGTTAACTAATTAGGGGCTTGGGCCCACATGTCAGGGAAGGTCAAACCAGTGGTCAACCGCGGTCAAACGAGTCAAACCCGCCGGCGACTCGATGCCGGCGAGGCCAGACACGGCGGAACGGCTCGGGTTTTGCCCACGGGCGACCAAACTCGCGGCAGAGGGCATCTACGTGCTCCTGGGACTCGCGCGCATCTAGTGGTCCAGACGGAAGGAGCTGGGGCAGCGCGTAACCGCGGCGGCGACGAGCCGGGCGGCGGCCGGAGCTCGGGGGAGTTGCGGGTTCGGTGTTGCAGCTCACAAGCGAGCCAACTGACGCGCTGGGGCTGCTCTACGGGGTGCTACGAGCTTGTTGGAGTCGCCAGGGTGACGAAATGGTCACCGGAGCTGCGTTGACGGCGAGCTCGGCCGGCGGCGTGCTGCGGCTGCAAGGGGCGACGACTACGGCGAGCAAGAAGCAGCAGGGTTAGGGGGGTTAGATGCAGGTGCTCACAGCGAGTACAACGAGCGGAAGGGCGAGGTCGGGGACGTCCGGTAGCTCCCGAATCGACGGCGATGAGCTTCGTGGCCGGCGACGGAAACGGCGATGGTGACGATGAAGCAGCGTGTCCGAGGCCGGGAGAATCGTCGAGGAGGAAGAGGCAGATGAGGCGGAGCTCGTGGGCTAGCTGGCTTGACATGGGGATGCTGGTGGCCGCGGCAAAGGCGAACGGCGGCGACGGTGGTACTCGGGCGTCGCACGAAAGAGCGAGGGAGAGGAGGGGAATGGGCACAGGAGAGTGAGAGGGGTACGGGGCGGTCGAGGGGGAGTGCGTGGCGCTCGGGGCTGTCTCCAGCAGCGAGTAAGCAGGCAGGAGGTGGCTGCACGGTGGTGCGCGCGCGTCGGGCACGCGCCGGTCCTCCTGGCAGAGGAGGAAGGCGACAGGGGAGGAGGCGGTGGTGGGCTGGGCCGCTAGCTGGACCGGCCAGGTGGGCTACAGGTAAGCACTTCTCTCTCTCTCGTTTAATTCTGTTTTCTATTTTCTGCAGTAAGTTTTGATTTCGTAAAAATACTAAACCATTTATTAAAATGCTGAAATTAATTGTGGGCACTTGTGAATTTGTTTCCAACATCCCTCATTTAATTTCACAATTATTTGAGCACTTAAAATAATTATAGCAATTAAATGCCCAAATTCAAATACATAACGATTTAATGCAAAAATCCAGAATAGCCTCCAAAAATATGAAACCATTTTTGGCAGAGGGTTTAGCCAGGACCAAAGATGGTGAACATTTATGAAGGGCATTTTGGGTTCATTGAAAAGTTTTAAGTTTGAACCTAGTTGAATTCATTTGGTGCTAGGGTTTCAACATCCCCATTTCAATTTTATTAAATTTGAACATGATGACATGAATACTTATGAAACTAATTGCAATCAACTCTAGGGCTGTGACATAGTTCCTGGCCTTTCCTGCTTGCCAATCGGCAAGATCTTGAGAGCCCATATTGTTCGAGGTGGTGGACCTAGAGAGCCCATACCATGCGCTGCTTGGCCGGCGAGCCCTGGCCAAGTTCATGGCCGTCCCCCACTATGCCTACCTCAAGATGAAGATGCCGAGTTCCAAGGGGATCCTGACCATAAATGGCGACTACAAGAAGTCGTCCGCCTGCGCATCAGAGAGTAGTCGGCTAGCCGAGTCCCTCGTGATCGCACCTGAGAAGCGATTGCTAAATCGAGTTGTGGCGATGGCAAGCAAACAGCCGGAGATGTCGCCTGATCCCAAAGAGTCAGAAGCTGAGGGCTCATTCAAGCCGGCCAAGGAAACAAAGAAGATACCTTTGGACCCAGAGCACCTAGAAAGGTACGCTGTCGTAGGTGCCAACCTCGACAACAAATAGGAAGGCGAGCTCGTCGATTTCCTCCATGAGAATCGAGACATCTTCGCATGGTCCCCCAAAGACATGCCAGGTGTCCCGACGGAATTCGCCGAGCACAAATTACATGTCCAATCTAATGCCAAGCCAGTCAGACAGCCTTTGTGCTGCTTGTCAAAAGAGAAGAGGAGAGTTGTTGGAGAAGAGATAGCCCGGCTGCTTGCAGTCGGCTTCATCATGGAAGTATTCTTTCCAGAATGGCTGGCCAGCCCGGTCTTGGTACTGAAGAAGAACAAGCAATGGCGAATGTGTATTGACTACACTAGCCTCAACAAAGCATGCCCCAAGGACCCGTTCGCTTTGCCAAGGATCGACCAAGTGATAGACTCCACAGCCGGATGCGAGCTGTTGAGTTTCTTGGATGCATATTCAGGGTATCACCAGATCAAGTTGAACCCGACCGATAGGCTGAAGACCGCCTTCATCATGCCGTTTGGAGCTTTCTGCTACCTAACCATGATTTTCGGCTTAAGGAACGCTGGCGCCACCTTCCAACGATGCATGCAGAAGTGCTTCCTCAAGCAGCTCGACAGAAATGCTCATGTCTATGTGGACGATGTAGTGGTAAAAACGGAGAAGCATGGAACACTGCTGGAAGACCTCAAAGAGACCTTCGAGAACTTGCGCCGATTTCAGATCAAGCTCAACCCGGAGAAGTGCGTCTTCGGAGTACCAGCCGGCCAGCTCCTTGGCTTCCTAGTCTCCGAACACGGCATAGAATGCAACCCTGTGAAGATCAAGGCAATTGAAAGGATGGAGGTACCCAGCCGACTGCTGGACGTACAAAAATTCACCGGTTGTTTGGCGTCCATCAGCCGATTCATCAGTCGGCTGGGCGAGAAGGCTCTTCCCCTGTACCAACTCATGAAGAAGACCACTTTTTTCGAGTGGAACCACAAGGCGGACGAAGCATTTTTCCAACTAAAGAAGACGCTGACTACTCCACCTGTCCTGGCGGCTTCGACTCCTAAGGAGCCCATGCTCCTCTACATCGCCGCCACCAGCCGAGTGGTCAACACAGTCATTGTGGTAGAACGCAAGGAGGAAGGCAAAGCACTACCAGTCCAGAGACCAGTATATTATTTGAGTGAAGTACTATCAACCTCCAAGCAAAACTACCCCCACTACCAGAAGATGTGCTATGGTGTGCATTTTGCCACCAAGAAATTGAAGCCTTACTTCCAAGAACATCCAATCACTGTGGTCTGCACGGCTCCTCTAGCCGAGATCATCGGCAGCCGAGACGCTTCAGGTCGAGTGGTCAAGTGGGCCATAGATTTGGCCCCCTACACCAGCTACTACCAACCTCGCACTGCCATCAAGTCACAAGCGCTCGCCGACTTCCTCGTCGACTGGGCCAAAACCCAGTATCTACCGCTAACGCCCGACTCCACCCATTGGTGAATGCATTTCAACGGTTCCAAGATGCGCACTGGCTTGGGAACCGGCATCGTCCTCACCTCTCCCAAGGGTGACAAGCTCAAGTATGTGTTGCAAATCCATTTTGCCGCCTCCAACAATGTCGCTGAGTACGAGGCACTCATTCACGGGCTCCGGCTAGCCAAAGAGCTCGGCATTCGCCGGATCCTGTGCTACGGTGACTCCGACTTGGTGGTCCAGCAGTCGTCGGGCGATTGGGATGCCAAGGACGCAAAAATGGCAAGCAACCGCTTCATCATACAACAACTCAACGGATATTTTGAGGGGTGCGAGTTTCTCCATGTACCAAGAAACGACAACGACCTAGCACACGCCCTGGCACGAATCGGCTCCACCTATCAGGCGATACCGTCCGGCGTCGCCCTGCAGCGCCTCCTCAAGCCGTCCGTCAAGCCATCACCGGAGTCAGACTCCATCTTCGTGCCGGCTCCTGCTGAAGTAGTCAGATTCG
The DNA here is from genome assembly GCF_003073215.2 of Triticum urartu. Classification (NCBI taxonomy): domain Eukaryota; kingdom Viridiplantae; phylum Streptophyta; class Magnoliopsida; order Poales; family Poaceae; genus Triticum; species Triticum urartu. The sequence goes on along the minus strand of NC_053026.1, from coordinate 454,326,925 downwards.
ACTCAAGAGCCCCCGCAGATGGCACGAGTATTCCGGCAGGTGGCACGGGAATCGTGGTAGTCGCACCCAGCTCGGGGACTGCGGCAGTCGGCCCGGAGACTTCAGAGCTCGGCCCGGAGACTTCAGAGCCCGGCCCGGAGACTTCAGAGCCCGGCCCGGGGACTGCGCCAATCCGCCCGGGGACTTCATCGACACAACAAGCGGCTGCCGACTCCAACCCGCCACCTCCCGGCCCAGCCGCCCTCGTCCAAGTCGTAGTCTTGGCTGTTGCAGAAATTGCAGCACCTTCATGGACCCAGCCCATCCTCAAATTCATGGTGAACAAAGAGCTGCCAACCGATGATATCTCGGCTCGGCAAGTACAACGCCGGGCGGTAGCGTACGCCATCATCAATAGAGAGCTCGTAAGGCGCAGTGTCACTGGTGTTCACCAGCGATGTGTGGAGCCAGAGCAAGGCCAAGCAATCCTCAAAGACATCCATCAAGGCGAATGTGGCCACCATGCGGCTTCGAGAGCACTCGTCGCCAAAGCTTTCCGCCATGGCTTCTTTTGGCCGACTGCTCTTGAAGACGCCAAGTCTTTGGTCCAAAAATTCAAGGGGTGCCAGAAGTTCCGCTCTAAGCCTCATCAGCCGGCTTCGGCACTCAAAACTATTCATATTGCCTGGCCCTTTGCTGTTTGGGGCCTGGACATGGTCGGACCATTCAAGACAGCACGAGGCGGTTTGACTCATTTACTTGTCGCGGTGGACAAGTTCACCAAGTGGATAGAAGCAAAACCAACCAAGAGTTTAAATGTTTCGACCGCTGTGACCTTCATCTCCGACATCAAAACTCGGTATGGCATAACGCATAGCATCATCACCGACAACGGCACAAATTTTGCTAAAGGTGCCTTGGCCCGTTTCTGCGCGACACAGGGCATCCGACTGGACTTAGCGTCCGTTGCCCATCCGCAATCCAACGGCCAGGTAGAGCGAGCAAACGGCCTAATCCTGTCCAGCATCAAGCCTCGGCTGGTCGAGCCTCTGGAGCGCTCGGCAGGCTGCTGGCTTGATGAGTTGCCAGCCGTCCTCTGGAGCCTGCGCACGACTCCAAACAAGTCAACCGGCTTCACGCCCTTTTTCCTCATCTACGGTGCTCAAGCCGTCATCCCAACGGACATAGAGTTCGACTCCCCTCGAGTCACCATGTACACCGAGGAGGAAGCAGAGGAAGCACGTCAAGATGGCATCGATCTGCTGGAAGAGGGCCGGCTGTTGGCACTCAGCCGGTCCAGCATCTACCAGCAGAGCCTACGCCGATACTACAATCGAAAGGTCAAGCCGTGATCTTTCCAAGAAGGAGACCTTGTGCTCCGGCTGATTCAGTGAACAGCTAGCCAGCACAAGCTCTCAGCACCCTGGGAAGGCCCCTTCATCATCAGCAAAGTGCTGGGCAATGACTCCTACTACCTGATCGACTCTCAGAAGCCCCGAGCACGAAAAAGGGACGACTCCGGCAAAGAGATGGAGCGGCCATGGAATGCAAACCTCCTCCAAAGATTTTACAGTTAATGCAGTATGTATCACGTTACCTTTTGTATTAAAGTACGAAGACTTCGGGCCCCTTGAGAAGATCTCTGGGACTGCCTTCTTTTATCTATATGATAAAGAATTATGCCTATGAATATGTTATTCTTTGTTATGCCACTTGGCACCGGGTTCGACTAGTCGGCCCGGGGACTTGCCGACTTGAGCTATGAAACGACTTCCTGCAGCCGGACAAGTAATATGTGGCACTTAAGCCGTCTCCTGTTAGAAGCCGCAGATCGCAGAGCGACTGTCCGGCGAACAGGAGTAAGGTAGAATGGGTGTCTATATGAAAAATGGCTAAGGACTCAAAGCTCGCTCATAGTTTAAGGCCGGTTTTCAATCTTTTACAACCGACTCTTTAGCAGCCGGCTTGCCGTTTCTTAAAATAACTTGCTAAAAACTCTAAAAGGCTAAGTACTTGCCTTCCCAAAGAAGCCAAGTATTTGATCTAGCGGCAGTCCGCAGAGCGGCTGTCCGACTGACAAAACGGCAACCAAGGGAAGGCGGCAAAGGAAAAAAGTCAAAGAGCAATACGCAAGAAGAGATAGAATACAGATAAATATTTACATAGAAAGGCCCTTGGCCGAATCATCAAATAGAACTTCAAGATACACCCACTGGGTGGAATTGTGCAAAATAACAAGTTCATCGAGACTACTAAGCAGGTAAAACAAAGATAAAGTGGCAGCTTAGGAAGCCGCGAACGGATTTGGAGGAGAGGGGTCGGCGGTGCCAGTTGCCAGGGCGGCCGGCTGGTTGGTCTCCGCCTGATCACCTCTGGCGACAGCTGGCTCAGTTGGGCGCGGCTCATTGCTAGAGGCGCGGTCGGGCTAGGGCTGGCCGTCGCCTCGACCTCTGGAGCCTCCTCCTCGCCTTCTGTAGGATCGAAAGTATGTCTAGAGGGGGGGTGATTAGACTATTTGACCAAATAAAAACTTAGCCTTTTCCCAATTTTAGTTCTTGGCAGATTTTATCTATCTTAGGACAAGTCAAGCAATCATCACACAATTCAAGCAAGCATGCAAAGAGTTTATTGGCAGCGGAAAGTAAAGCATGCAACTTGCAAGAATGTAAAGGGAAGGGTTTGGAGGATTCAAACGCAATTGGAGACACGGATGTTTTCCCGTGGTTCGGATAGGTGGTGCTATCCTACATCCACATTGATGGAGACTTCAACCCACGGAGGGTAACGGTTGCACGAGTCCACGGAGGGCTCCACCCACGAAGGGTCCACAAAGAAGCAACCTTGTCTATTCCACCATGGCCATCGCCCACGAAGGACTTGCCTCACTAGCGGTAGATCTTCACGAAGTAGGCGATCTCCTTTCCCTTACAAACTCCTTGGTTCAACTCCACAATCTTGTCGGAGGCTCCCAAGTGACACCTAGCCAATCTAGGAGACACCACTCTCCAAGAAGTAACAAATGGTGTGTTGATGATGAACTCCTTGCTCTTGTGCTTCAAATGATAGTCTCCCCAACACTCAACTCTCTCTCATAGGATTTGGATCTGGTGGAAAGAAGATTTGAGTGGAAAGCAACTTGGGGAAGGCTAGAGATCAAGATTCATATGGTAGGAATGGAATATCTTGGTCTCAACACATGAGTAGGTGGTTCTTTCTCAGAACATATGAGTAGGAATGGTGTATGTGTTTTGATGGCTCTCTCCTCGAATGAAGAGGTGGTGGAGGGGTATATATAGCCTCCACACAAAATCCAACCGTTACACAATTTACCAATCTTGGTGGGACCGAATCAAAAAACTCGGTCTGACCGAAATAGTAAACCTAGTGACCGTTAGGAATTTCGGTGGGACTGAAATGCAACTTGGTAGGACCGATTCGGTTAGGGTTTGGGCATAACGTAATCTCGGTGAGACCGATTGCACAAATTCGGTGAGACCGAGTTTGGCAATTTGCTAACCAGAGAGTTGGTCAGGTAAACTCGGTGGGACCGACTCGCTCTTTCGGTGAGACCGAAAAGTTACAAGAAGGAAACAGAGAGTTTACATTGCATTCTTGGTGGGACCGATTCGCTCCTTCGGCGAGACCGAAAGTTACGAAAGGGAAACAGAGAGTTTGCAACCCCATCTCGGTGTGATCGAGATCCTTATCGGTGGGACCGAATTGCTAGGGTTTGGCAGTGGCAAATGACAAGTGAAACTCGGTGGCGCCGGATTGGCAGAATCGGTATGACCGAGTTTGGCTTAGGGTTTAGGTCATTTGTGGATATGGAAAGGTGGTTGAGGATTTTGGAGCATATCATTAAGCACATAAAGCAAGAGGCTCATTAAGCAACACCTCATCCCTCCTTGATAGTATTGGCTTTTCGTAAAGACTCAATGTGATCTTGGATCACTAAAATATAAAATGAAGAGTCTTGAACTTTTGAGCTTGAGCCAATTCTTTGTCCTTAGCATTTTGAGGGTTCCACTTTCACATCCATGCCATGCCAATCATTGAGCTTTCCTGAAATAGTCATCTTGAAATATCATTAGCTCAATGAGCTATATGTTGTTATGAATTACCAAAACCACCTAGGGATAGTTGCACTTTCACCTTCCTCTTTGCCACTGGAGTCGATCACCTCCGCCGAGTCCTCGTCGTCGTCCGGGTTCAGCCCGAACCACTCCGGCGGCGCCTCCTCGCCGTTCTCAGCCCGCTCTAGGATGAAGACGTTGGTGTCGGTGTACTCGGCGATCGATGGGGCACGCTTGACAAGATCGTCCTCCACCGTTGCCAGCTCCGCCTGAGCTTTCAGCCGGAACATGGCCAACTGGGCTAAACTCAGCCCAGGATACCACGCCTTGGCGAATTCTAAAGCCCGGCGGGCTCTAGCCCAGGCTAAAGAACCCTTCCAGGCCTCAAGACGGCCGACTGCTACCTTCAGCCAGTCGGCAGTCCAACTGGGGGTGCGTGGTGCCTGCATGTCCGGCCACAGGGCGGCAATCGCCTGGGCGTTGACACGTTGAAGCCGGCGCAACATCCGATGGGCTGGCCAAAGACGGGCCTCGATGCTAAGAATCTGCTCGCCAAGTGTTCGGGGGGCGTCGGCGGCGACCTGTGCGCCGTCCGCCCTCCGTGCTTCATGGTCAGCCTCGATGGCTTGATTGGCGGCATCAGAATGGCCGGGGAAGAAGTCTGCTAAGGAAGAAAAGTGAAGAAACAAGGTTAAAAATTTAAGGCCGACTCGACTAGCAGTCGGTAGCCCAGAAAAGGAAACAAGGGGAAGCTCACCATCGACAAGATTTTCGATTGCTTGGAAGCCGGAGACCAGCATCGCCTCCTTGTCGGTCCAGGAGGAGCGCTCGGACGCAAATTCGGCGAGAAGGGCGGTCTCCTTGTCCTCCACCTCCTTCTGTGCCCTCTGGAGCAGCTCCTTCTGCTCCGCTAGCTGCGTAGCCAGTCGGTCGCGCTCCTCCATCAGCCGGCCGCACTCCTCCTCCTTAGCGCGCAGCGCGGTGTTGACTTCGCCCAGCTGCTGCTGAAGGGCGGCGTAGGCTTCTGAAGAAGGAGGGGGAGGGATGTCAGTCGTCAACAAAGAAGAAAGATCGCCGGGGAGATCCGGCTCGACTGCTCAGCAGTCGGCCCGAATCTAGGGGACTACAACCCGCGGGTGCGCCAGCGCGCCCCCGCAGAGAAAGAAGAAGACTTACCCCGGCTGTCCGACAAGTCGGCGGTCCGCTTGGCCAGCTCCTCGACATTGGCGTTAAAGGAGGTCACGCGAAGATTGTGGTAATCCTGCATCAAAATTTCAGAAAAAGTGTTGGTACTTGGAACTCACCGATTAGAGTTCTGAGCCGCCTGCTCAGCAGCCGGCCTGAAACTCGGGGACTACACCCAGTGGGTGCGCTGGCGCGCCCCCACAAAGAAAAAACAAGGAAGCAAAGCAAAAAGGAAGGATGCGTACCCGGATGGCCGTTTGTGACGCTAGGTATGCCTTGGTGCACTCCTTGATGGCATCGCCCTCAGCCCGGAGCTTGGCTTGGACGTCCAGGAGCGCCCGATTCAACGGGCCCGTCCCGCCTCCCCGCACCCACCCGATGGGCGCGGTGCTCGACACCTCAGTGTCTGGGATCGTGGAGCTCGCAGCACCGGTCTCCAGAGGACGCGGCGCTGAGGCCGCCTTCGTGAGACGGCGGCGCGTCGGCATACTGACCTCAAGGGCCAGGCCCGTCGCCGCCGCGCCTCCGGTTGGTGGCACTGGCGGGTCCGCCAGTTGTCCGCCTGGTGCGCCTCCGGAGGGTGGCGGTGGTGGCACAATGACTTCTGGTGTGGCGGTGACGTCGGCGTCCCTCTCCATGACCGGGTCTCGTCGCCGACTTCCCCAGTCTGCGCCGTGAACTCCGGTGGCAGCGGCGCGGAGTTCAAGGGGACGACAAACACCGCCGGCTGGCGGTGTGCGCCTTCCTCTGCGCGCTTCTTCTCCGCATCGGCGGCCTCGGCCTCCGCCTTGTCGGCTTCCGCCTTCTTCTGGCAGGCGGCTTCCCGCTCCTCCCGCGCGTTTCGCCCCGTCGCCCCTCGGAGGTCGGCGGCGGGATCAATCCGCCGGGTGGTGGAGGAGGTCTCCGCCGACTTTACGACGGAGCCGACGGCCGACTTCTCAAGAGAGAGAGGGGCCCTAAAGCCGGGAAAATAAAGTAAAGAAATTTCAGACAGACTCAATAAAGAAATGTGAAGGTACGAAGGGAGGTGGTACTTACGCTGAAATAAGCTGCAGCGTCTTCACCACCTTGCGGAAGCGGTTGGCCTTTGCGGCCGCTTCGTCCCCCTTGGTCGCCGCGGCTGAGCCCTTGGGCCTTTTCGGCCGGCTGTCGAACAGGCTCGTCTCGGCCCCGCGCTTCTTGCCGCCGCCTTGAGCGTCCGGCGGGGCTGATGAGCCCGTGCCCGGCTAGCCGGCTCTTAGCTGGTGGCGTGGGACAACCTCCTCGTCATCATCAGGCCAGTCCTCAAGACTGGCCCCAAGTCTTGGGCCGCCTGACGCGCTGCCTCCCCCCTCGGCGTCGTCCTCCAGGGCCGCCGCCCCCAAGTCGGGGTCGTCCACATCGCTCTCCACTCGGTCAGGGAGGAACTCGCGGTCCGGCCCCATGGTGCCGGCTGCTGGCTGGAGGAGGGGGTTCTGACCAAGGCCGACTGGTCAGAACGAGCAAGACGGACTTGGCAGTAAAGATGTCAGGAGAATCAAAGAAAAAGAGAGAAGGAAAATGACTCACCAGAGGCGGAAGGGCAGCACGTGAATATGGCTACTTGCCGAACTGCCACTCTTCGTTGAGGTCGCAGCTCGCAAGATAGTTCACCATGTAGGCTACCTCATCGTGAGGCATCTCCTTGGTGCACATTCGGCTCGGGTCTCGGTGCCCGCTCATCTGGCAGATCATGTGGGGGCGACTTTGGAGGGGCAGCACTCGGCGTGCCATGAAGGCAGCCAGCAAGTCCGGCCCGGTCAGGCCCTCCGACTGCGTCAGTACTCGAAGCCGCACAACAGTGCTGGCTCTTGCAGGCGTCAACGTCTGGGCCCGGTGCGACCAGTTGGGCTGCCTCCCATCCGGCGGGCCGGCTACGTAGGCCGGCAGGTTGATCCAATCGCCCTCTGCGGAGACGTTCTTCACGTAGAAGTACGACCACTACCACATCTTCACCGACTTGATCAGCCTAATGGAGGGAAACGGGTTGTCGGCCCCCGACCTCCGCAAGGCGATGAACGCACCGCACTGAGCCGGCACGCCCGCGGCTTGGGTGCCGAGCTTGGAGAAGAAGAACTCCCCCCAGAGCTCAATGGTGGGGAGAACGCCGATGAAGACCTCGCACAGGGTGATGAAGGCGGACAGCAGCACCACCGTGTTGGGGGTGAGGTGGTGCGGCTGGGGTCCGTAGAACTCGAGGAAAGAGCGGAAGAAGTTGCTCGCCAGCAGGCCCAGGCCGCATAGGCAGTGCGAGCGGAAGACGACCCGCTCGCCCTCCTGCGGCGTCGGTGAAATTTCTCCCCTCCGCGCGAGGCGGACCCTCACGAGGTCCTCGCCGGGCAATCGACGCGTCTTGCGGTGGAAGTCGATGTGATCCTCATGGACCTCCAAACCATCCCAGGTGCCGGAGTGCATCGTCGGGGGTCTGACGGCGGAGGAAGAGCTCATCATGAGCGAACCGCCGCAACGTTCGACGAAGCTCGAGGTGCAGAGAGAGAGAGAAGAGGGAGAGTAAGCAGTGTGAGGCAGGACGCGCGTGCTCCGCTGTTTCCCCTCCTCCCCCTACTAATAGCCCAGTAGGCTGCGAATCCGAGGGGGGAGTTGTGGGATTTACTGCGCCCACAACCCCACGCCCCCACGTTTATCGCGCAAAGTTACTGCGCGCGGTAACTCCATGGGAACCTCAACCGTCCCCCACGGCCGCAGCGGATCCGCTCGCGCGCCGAGCCATGGTAGTGGCGGGCCCTGCCTGCGGGCATGTCCCATCTCGCGGATGGGTAGGCAGGCTGGCCCGGCCACTGTTTGCCACATGTTGGGCACGAAGTGGGTGGCGGCCAGGAAGCTTAGCTCATATGCCACTGAGTTCCCGCCAGGGGGTTCGAAAGTATTTTCTGGACGAGTCGAAGTCAGGCGACGCCGACTCCTACCAGTCGGCCCGGCAGAGTCAAGCAGAGTCTCCACCTCAAATTCTCAGAGAATGAAGCTACTGAGGCTCCTCGGTTGATTGTCCACGGCGCCTCATCAGCTTCGGAGACTACTGTCGGAGTAATGGGCCACGGGTAGGCTAACTTGAGGCCCATAACCTTTCAAGACATCGGGGCTGACTGCGCCCCTCAAGACACGGACGGAGAGCCTGTCATGGTTCTAAGTCTGACAGTAATGTAGGGGGGCAGGTATCGAGAGGCAAGATCTTAGCTATGGAGTAGTTGTAAGCACACGAGGTTTACGAGTTCAGGCCCTTCTCGGAGGAAGTAATAGCCCTACGTTTCGGAGCCCGGAGGCGGTCGACTGGATTATGCATGTATGAATTACAGGGGTGCGAACCCTTTACACTGAGGACGGGGTGGCTTATATAGAGTTCGCCGGACCCCTCCGGCCCTCAGTTGTGCACGGTTTTAAATACATTAAGGTCGGGCGTTACTGGTAACGCCTCTAATAAAGTGCTATGATGACCATAAAAGCTACTTAATAACCGACCGTTAGCATGCAGAGTGCCTTTAGGTCTCCTGGCTGTCGAGTGGTTGGGTCTTGGTCGAGTGATTGCTTCTTGGTCGAGTGTCTTCGAGTTTGTCGAGTGGAACACCTCCAAGTAGATTGAAAGGTGATTTCTTCTAGAGATGTCCTTGGGTAGGGCAGTTGGGACAGGTCCATGACCCTAACATAGGTACATAGCTTCATCATTAGCCCCCGAATGGATCGAGGTTTGAGTGGGGAAGGAGTTGAGAACTTCTCCAACTCATTTTTCATGCCATGAGCATATCTTGTTTCGGATCAATGAACCTGAGTGATGACAGCAACTTCCTTTTCAGTCACCTTGATCATTGTCGAGTGAGTTTCTTTACTTGAAAGGCTCCGAGTGACGGCGTGGAGGAGATCTTTCGTCTAACAAGTTGTTCTGCTGCCTGCAGATTTCGCGGGATCCGAATTTTGGGAAGCGCACGGGACTAGGGAGGTCGCGGTAATCGGATGGGATAGGGCGGAGCCGCCTCGATCCCCACGCCACCTTTTTTGCCACGTATCGCGTGCGCGATTGTTACGGGATTTGACTGGACTGCCTGGGCCTACCAGTCAGCCACTCAGAAGCGACCTCATATAAGGCATCGGACCGGGGTCTCTTGAACAATGCGTTCCCATTCCCTCTTCCCCTCTTCAGGCTTCTTCGTCGCGCTCGCTCTCGCCCCAGCGCCGCCGCTCCGTACGCGTCTCACCGGCGATGATGGGGAAGGAGAAGACGGCGGCTCTGGAGCGGGCGAAGAAGGCGACGGCGAAGGCAAAGGGGAAGGCGACCAGTCGGGGTGGCTCTTCCTCGCGAGCCGGCCTGCCGAAGGGCTGGATCCAGGGCGACTGGATCCGCTCAGCGATCACCCAAGAAGACCTCGATGACCTAGCCGAAGGAGGGCTGATCCCCCATGGATCGGCGCGGCTTTCGGGGAAGGAATCCGAGCCGCAACCTCGGGAGGGTGAGCGCGTTCTCCTTGCCACCCACGTCGACCGTGGATTTTCTTTGCCTCCTCACCCTTTCTTTCGGGGATTTCTGAATGTCTTTGGGGCACAACTCCACCACTTCACTCCCAACACAATCGTGTATCTCGCTGCTTTCGTGTCTTTGTGCGAGAATTTCTTGGGTTGTCGGCCTCACTGGGGTCTTTTCAAGCACATTTTCACCTGTCGTTCTCAGACGGTGAAAAAGGCCAATCCGAGTGACGAGAGAACATAAGTGATTCAGATGTGTGGGGGTCTTGGTGTTCAGATGAGAGGGAAAAGTTCCTTTCCAGCCATGATTCTTCCCGACTTGGTTCGCGGATGGCAGTCGACCTAGTTTTACTGCAAAGACCAGTCGATGCCAGGGCAACCGACTGGCCTCCCTCCTTTTACCATGGACCGAGTGAGGAAACCCTCCTCTTTGAAGGTGCTCCCGGAGGAGAAGGCGCAGGTTAGGGTGTTGGTCGAACGAGTGGTCTAGCTTATCCATGATGGGGTCACCGGTATGGATCTCTTGGAGGTTTTCCTTCAGCGACGCATCCAGCCTCTTCAAGCCCGAGACCATCCGATTTGGATGTATTTGGGTCTTGACGACTCCACTCGGATTCACCCAGAGGAGGTCGATGATGACACACTGGAGAAGTGGCTGTCGGGCATGACCGGAAACAAGGACAACCCCAGGGGAGCCAGGAGAGTTCCTCCATTCGACCAGTCCCATGTACTAGAGAAGGCCCAATTCTGAGCTTTGATTGTAATCTGAATTCACTCGCGCAGCTGTCTATATTGCGTCTACTGACTTTATTCTTCCTGCTTTCTTTCAGGCTCTTATCGAAATGTATTCAATGCCCAACGGAGAGCAAGAGCAAGACCTGGAAGGAGAGGTGAGTGGTGGCGATAGTGGCGAATGGTATTCTGACAGTGAAGGGGACGAAGAAAGCGACGACTCAAGTGACGAAGAAGAAGTCGAGTCGCCTCCTCGCTGGGAGAGGCGATCCAAGCTTGACCAAGAATGACCGAGCACCCGTGAAAAGGTGATTGCTCAGGTTGGTCAGTCTTCAAAGCGTCCTCGGACCTCTTCACCAACCCCAACTGAGAAACCATCAAAGCATCCCAAAGTTGCAGAGCAGAAGCCTTGGAAGGCGTTGCCGAAGATTAAGATTGACATCCCCGTCGCTTCTGCGTGAGTGTCTCCCTTTGTATTCACTCGACGCCCCGTGCTGTTTGTTTTTTTCTTGATTTAACCAGACGAACTTTGGAACTGGCAGCGCTGCTACTTCCGGGACCTCAGCTTACAGGGACGAGGATGAGGTAATGGAGGATGCGGTCACTTCCAATCCGGGTATGATTTCTGCCATTCTGTCTTTATTTGGTCGACTTGACTGCAATGTGTCCCATTGGGTGATGTGATTTTGTCGATTGAACTTTGAACAACTCCTAACATTATTGACCTCCCCGATGATGATGAAGAGCCCGAGAGGCCTTTGGCAAGGAAAAATAGGCGAGCTCCTGCAAGCAAGGTGCCACAATCGACACCGAGGGCGGAACCAGTCGTTCAGGACGCTGGTGATGCCAATCGGGGTTCTGTTACCTTCGCCGTGCCCTTGTCAAGTGCCTTGCCTTCTTTGCCAACTGCTCAGGCCCCTGTCGACCCACTTTCAGTTTTTGCGACCCATCATGTCCCAGAGGACGAAGTGAATGCTGCCAAGGAAGCCATACGCCAGGCGGGCATTATGATGGAGAAGATGAAGACGGTGCGGGACGCCAGTCAGGCCGCCTACGACGCTAGCTCGGCTCTCCAAAGCAACATTCAGGTTAGTTGGTCACCGCTTGTTCTGTTAGGATATGCTATCTGAAGACTCTCTTTCCGAAAATCTTTGCATCTGTACACCCACTAGGTGCATCGATTGAATTTTTGAACTAGTGGGGGCACGCTGAGTGCACCCACTAGGTGTAGTCCCCGAGACTACGGTGGACTGTTGGTAGTCGACTATAGTCTTTGTATTTTGATTCTTTCGCTCGATGTGGTCTGGCCACGTCGAGTGTAGACTGAACTGGTAGTTTGTCTCTTTTACTCGGTCTGGGTGAGTGGGATCAGAACCGGTGGGGCACGCCAAGTGCACCCACTGGGTGTAGTCCCCGAGACCGCGGTCGACTGCTGGCAGTCGACTGTGGTCTGAGTTCTTTGGTCTGAGTTCTTCTTTCTCTCCTTTTTTTACTCCCTTCACTCGACTCTGGCGGGCCGGTCGAGTGGGATCATAACTGGTGGGGGCATGCAAAGTGCACCCACTGGGTGTATACTCCCTTCACTCGACTCTGGCGGGCCGGTCGAGTGGGATCATAACCGGTGGGGGCACGCAAAGTGCACCCACTGGGTGTAGTCCCCGAGACTATGGTGGACTGCGGGCAGTCGACCGTAGTCTTAGTATTTATTGTCTTTGTCATTTTTCGCTGTAAAATAACTTCTCCTCCCTGATTGCAGAAATCTTGTAATCTTGGAGCTCGCTTTGCTGACTTGGAGAAACAGCAGATCCAACTGAACCTTGAGCTGGAATTGGCCAAGACAGAGCTGCAAAAGGCCAATGACGACGCCAATGGTAAGACGGGCTTGTCGACTGGTTTGTCTTAGGCTTGAGTACCCTTCTGCTCTTTCTGAATCAAGCACCATTTCTTTGCAGAAAAACTGAGAGAAGCTCTGGCGAAGAAGGATCAGGATTTGGCTGCTGCTCAAAAGGAAGCTGACGACAAAACCGCTCTGGCTAAACAGAAACTGGCTTCAGTCGGCCAGTTGGAAGAAGAGAACCCCAAGATGAAATCTGCTCTGAGCGAAGCCAACAAGGAGTTCACGCGCTTGAAGAAGGACAATCTCAACCTGTACGAGAAGATGGAAGGCATCACTCGCAGGAGGGACGATCTGGAGAGCTATCTGAGGAGCCTTGCCAAGAAGTTGTTCATCAAGCTTGAAGGTACACATTTTGTTCCGACTGATGTTTTTTGTCGACTCAGCGTACGAAAACTGACTTATCCTTGGATCGTGAATGCGGAGTTTTGCCAGAACTTCGAGGAGTAGACTGGGCGGATTGAGCCAGGTTTGGACCCAATCAATTCTCCCGTGAAATATGAAACTGCCATGAATCTGCTCCGACTGGAATCTCGCATCAATGGTGTTGTGGACTACTTGGCTCGACTGAAGGTCGCCACGTCACAGATCGACACGGCACTTTGGCCAGAGGCCATGCTCCAGAATGATCTTGAGTCCCTGATGACTCGACTTAACGAGATCCCTGATCGAGTGCAGGAGTGGAAGAAATCTTCTGCCCGGTGTGGTGCTGATGTGGCTCTGTCTTTGGTTCGTGTCCACTTCAAGGAGGTGCGACAAGATAAGCTGGCAGCAATCAAGGTCACCAACACCCAGAAGCATGACTTCCGATCTTTTATGGAGACTTTCATCGCTACAGCCACTCAGATCGCCGACGGCGTCGACCTGGACGAGTTCGTCGAGCCTGCCAGTCCTTCTCCCGCGGAGTGAACAAACTTTTATGCCCCACCTTAAATTTGCCTCGGAATGCCGAGTGGTTTTTGTAACCGTTAAACTCTTTCGGGCTGAATGCCCGAGCACTTCGATCTGTGGTCCGGAACCTTTAGGATTTATCTGAACTTGGTTTATCGTTGAATATCCCCATGGATCCTCCGTCGAGTGGAACTCGTTCTTCACTCGAGACAACTTTTGTATTTGTGGCGCAGCTCCGAAGGAGAAGGTACCAGTCGACCTGCACCTCGTCATCCTTGCGGGTCGGCGATGGAGCGCATGTTGTATTTGTGGTGAAGCTCCCAAGGAGAAGGTGGCAGTCGACCTGCACCTCGTCGTCCTTGCGGAGTTGGATGGAGCGCACGTTGTATTTGTGGCGAAGCTCCCAAGGAGAAGGTGGTAGTCGACCTGCACCTCGTCATCCTTGCGGAGTGGGATGGAGCGCACGTTGTATTTGTGGCGAAGCTCCCAAGGAGAAGGTGGCAGTCGACCTGCACCTCGTCGGCCTTGCGGAGTGGGATGGAGCGCACGTTGTATTTGTGGCGAAGCTCCCAAGGAGAAGGTGGCAGTCGACCTGCACCTCATCGTCCTTATGGATTCAGATGTGTTTCATACTTAGGCGAGTACTGGACTGCAGCTAAGCCCCCGAGTGGGAGGTTGGCTCCCCACTCGGTAGGATTTTCAAATACTTAGGCGAGTACTGGACTGCAGCTAAGCACCCGAGTGGGAGGCTGGCTCACCACTCGGTAGGATTTTCAAATACTTAGGCGAGTACTGGACTGCAGCTAAGCCCCCGAGTGGGAGGCTGGCTCACCACTGGGTAGGATTTTCAAATACTTAGGCGAGTACTGGACTGCAGCTAAGCCCCCGAGTGGGAGGCTGGCTCACCACTCGGTAGGATTTTCAAATAATTAGGCGAAACGGGTTCGCAGCTAAGCCCCCGAGTGGGAGGCTGGCTCAAAAATCGGTAGGAAATTATTTTTACAAACTTAGGCGAAACAGATTCACAGCTAAGCCACCCACTGGGGGATTTCTCCCGCAAACAAAAACAATAACAATCACTGGGAAAATTATAACACTCTTGTCTTTGATAAATAAACTACATGAGTTTTTCTTATTACATCTCATCCGAGTGAGAATTCAAGTATAAAAGGGGCGGAGCAGCTCCGCATTCCAGGCTCGTGGCTCATCAATCTGGCGATCGACATTACAAAGGTGGTACGCTCCATTGTGGAGGACTCTGGTGACTATGAAGGGGCCTTCCCAAGTAGGAGCGAGTTTGTGTGGTTTCTGTTGATCCACTCAGAGGACCAAGTCTCCTTCTTGGAAGGCTCGACTCTTCACATTTCTGGCATGGAATCGATGCAAGTCTTGTTGATAGATGGTTGATCGGATCATGGCTATTTCTCTTTCTTCTTCCAGGAGGTCGACTGCGTCCTGCCGGGCTTGTTCTGCTTCATCTTCAGAGTAGAGCTCGACTCGGGGTGCGTTGTGAAGCAGGTCACTCGGCAAAACTGCTTCAGCTCCGTAGACCAGAAAGAATGGGGTTCTTCCGGTCGATCGGTTCGGGGTCGTCCTCAATCCCCAAAGAGCTGATGGAAACTCGTCGACTCATGCACCTGCTGCGTGCTTGAGATCGCGCATCAATCGGGGTTTCAGTCCTTTGAGAATTAAGCCGTTTGCTCTTTCCGCTTGTCCATTCGACTGAGGGTGAGCGACCGAAGCATAGTCGACTCATGTGCCTTGAGAGGTGCAAAAGGCTCTGAATTTGTCGGAATTGAAGTTTGACCCATTGTTAGTGATGATGCTGTGCGGAACTCCATATCTGAATATCAACTCTCTATGAAACTAATAGTAGTGCAAGCATCAAGATTCTTGATAGGCTTAGCTTCAATCCATTTGGTGAACTTGTCGACTGCTACTAGCACATGAGTGAAGCCGCTCCTGCCCGTTCTCAGTGGTCCAACCATGTCCAGTCCCCAAACGGCGAAGGGCCAGACGAGTGGAATGGTTTTTAGGGCTGACGCGGGCTTGTGCGACATATTGGAGTAAAACTGACATCCTTCACACTTGTCGACTATCTCTTTCGCCATTTCATTCGCTCTTGGCCAGTAGAATCCCGCTCGGTATGCTTTCGCCACAATGGTCCGAGAGGATGCATGATGACCACAGGTCCCCGAGTGGATATCATCAAGGATCATCTGACCTTCTTCTGGTGTTATACACTTCTGACTGGCTCCAGTTGCGCTTTCTCTATACAACTGTCCCTTTATGACAGTAAAGGCCTTGGATCGACGGACGATCTGTCGAGCCTCTTCTTCGTCCTCTGGGAGTTCTTTCCTTAGGATGCACACGATGTACGATATTGTCCAGTCAGGAGTGATGACCAAGACTTCCATGATCAGGTCGACCACAGCTGGAACTTCAACTTCAGTCGGATCCGTGGCACTTTTTGGCTGCGGGGCTTCTTCAGTGAAGGGATCCTCCTGAACTGATGGTGTGTGGATGTGTTCCAAAAACACATTGCTGGGAATGGCTTCTCTTTTGGAACCTATTTTCGCCAAATCATCAGCTGCTTGATTTTTCAGTCGGGGTATGTGATGAAGTTCTAACCCCTCGAATTTCTTCTCCAGCTTTCTCACTGCATTGCAATAACCAGTCATGGCTGGACTTCTGACGTCCCACTCCTTCATCACCTGATTAACCACCAAATCTGAGTCGCCATAGACCATGAGGCGACGGACGCCGAGTGAAATGGCCATGCGCAACCCATATAAAAGTGCTTCATATTCTGCCTCGTTATTGGAGGAATCAAAGTGGATTTGAAGAACATATCTGAGCTTATCTCCTCGGGGGGATACCAATACCACCCCGGCACCGGAACCATTCAGCATTTTGGAACCGTCGAAGAACATGGTCCAATGCTCCGAGTGAACCTGAGTCGGCAGTTGCTGTTCAATCCACTCGGTGACGAAATCTGCTATTGCCTGGGACTTGATAGCTTTCTTTGCCTCAAACTTGATATCTAGAGGGAGGAGTTCAATCGCCCATTTGGCCACTCGACCAGTTGCATCCCTGTTATGCAGGATCTCTGACAATGGAGCATCGCTAACGAATATAATGGAATGATCAGAGAAGTAGTGAGCAACCTTCTTTGTGGTCATATAAATCCCATATACAAGCTTCTGATAATGAGGATATCTTTGCTTCGACGGGGTCAAAACTTCAGAAATATAATATACTGGGCGCTGAACTTTGAAGGCTTTTCCTTCTTCTTCCCGCTCGACCGTAAGTACCGTACTGACGACTTGTCCCGTGGCTGCGATGTAAAGCAACAAAGACTCTTTGCTGATTGGGGAAGCAAGCACCGGCTGGGTGGAGAGCAGAGCTTTGAGCTCTGCAAACGCTGCATCAGCTTCAGGAGTCCACTCGAACTTGTCGGACTTCTTCATCAATCGGTAAAGAGGCAATGCCTTTTCACCGAGACGAGAGATGAATCGACTTAAAGCGGCCAAGCAACCAGTAAGCTTCTGGACGTCGTGCACTCGCACAGGACTTTTCATTCGGAGTATAGTACCGACTTTTTCTAGATTGGCGTTGATTCCCCGTTCGGAAACGAGAAAACCGAGTAACTTTCCGCCAGGAACTCCAAATGTGCACTTTGATGGATTAAGCTTGATATCATACCTCCTGAGGTTGGCAAAGGTTTCAGCAAGGTCAGTCAGCAGGTCGGAACCCTTCCGTGACTTGACCACAATATCATCCATGTATGCTTCCACATTCCGACTGATTTGAGTGAGCAAACACTTCTGAATCATCCTCATGAATGTGGCTCCGGCATTCTTGAGGCCGAACGGCATGGTAACATAACAGAAGCACCCGAATGGAGTGATGAAAGCTGTTTTGATCTCGTCAGGTCCATACAGACGGATCTGATGGTACCCGGAATAGGCGTCTAAAAAAGACAGTCGCTCACATCCCGCAGTCGAGTCGACTATCTGGTCGATGCGGGGGAGATGAAAATGATCTTTCGGGCGGCCCGATTGATATGTTTAAAGTCAATGCACATGCGAAGTGACTTGTCCTTCTTGGGGACCATGACAACGTTGGCGAGCCACTCGGAGTGGTAGATCTCTCGGATGAACTCTGCTGCTAAGAGCCGAGACACCTCCTCACCAATAGCCTTTCTCTTCTGGACGGCGGACCGTCGGAGATGTTCTTTGACAGGTTTTACTTTTGAGTCGACTCGTAGGCGGTGCTCAGCCAGCCCCCTGGGAACACCTGGCATGTCAGAAGGCTTCCATGCAAAAATGTCCCAGTTCTCATGGAGGAACTGGATGAGCACTTCTTCCTATTTGGAGTCGAGTGTTGTTGAGATATGAGTCGGAGCAGCACTGGGATCGGTCGGTTGAATGTGAGGCGGCTTTGTTTCGCCAGACGACTGAAAAGATGATTCTGTAGCGGGCTTCTTGGCTCGCAACAAATCACTCGGGTCTGCAGTCTTCTGGTATTCCTCCAGCTCCACCACTGCCATCTGAACATCAGCAATCTTTGAACCTTTCTGAAAACACTCTTCTGCTTTCTTCCGATTGCCCGTAACAGTGATCACACCTTTGGGACCAGGCATCTTCAATTTGAGATACACATAACATGGTCGAGCCATGAAGCGTGCATAAGCCGGCCTGCCCAAAATAGCGTGATAAGCACTCTGGAAATCTACAACTTCGAACGTCAACTTTTCTTTGCGGTAATTCTTGGAATCACCGAAAACCACATCAAGAGCAATCTGGCCGAGTGACTCAGCCTTCTTCCCAGGAATGACTCCATGGAAACTCATGTTGCTGGTATTGAGTCTGGACATCGGAATGGCCATCCCTTTCAACGTCTCAGCATACAGTATGTTCAAACCACTGCCACCATACATCAAGACTTTGGTCAGTCGAGTGCCTTCAACAACTGGGTCGACCACCAAAGCTTTCCTCCTAGGGGTGGCAATGTGCGTTGGGTGATCGGACTGGTCGAATGTGATGGCAGTTTGAGACCACTTCAGATAACTGGGTGTTGCCGGAGCAACCATATTCACCTCACGGTTGATAACTTTCAGTCGAATTTTGCTTTCAACATCAGCAAAAATCATCAGGGTGGAATTGACCTGGGGGTATCCATCATCACTGTCTTCCTTGTCCTCAACTTTTTCCGACTCCTTTTCCTTATCTTTGGGCTGCTTGCCCTGAAACTGCTGGATCAAGAGCGGACACTGTCGAGTGGTATGTTTCGGGTAAATGAACTTACCCTCTTCATCTTTCTTGGTGTGGATGTGACATGGCAAATCCAACACATCATTTCCATCTTGGTCTTTAACTTTCTTGGGGTTCCAAGGTCCTTTGGGTTTCCCCTTAAACTTTCCTTGAGTTACAGCCAAGGCTTCCCCAGGAGCAGCTAGCTCGGCTTTTCGCTTCTGTTTCCGATTGGAATTTCCTCCTCCGGTTTCTTGAGCGACTGACTTGAGCTTGCCACTCCTGAGTCGATCCTCATCTTCACCATTAGCGTACTAGGTGGCAATCTCCATCATCCGATTCAGAGACATATCTCTGGTTCGACCGAATTTCAGATTCAGTTCTCTGTACTTGACGCCTTCTTTGAAGGCACAGACTGCTTGGTGGTCAGGCACATTCTCTACCGTGTGATGTAACGTGATCCATCTCTAGATGTAATCCCTCAAAGTTTCATTCGGCTTCTGCACGCAAGACCGCAGTTCCATCAGCCCTGCCGGTCGCTTGCATGTTCCTTCAAATGTGGTGACAAACACTCGGGCCAGATCTTCCCAAGTGTAAATGCTGCTGGGTGCTAACTGATTCAGCCACGCTCTGGCTGAGCCCTCCAACATGAGAGGCAGGTGCTTCATGGCCACTTCATCATTGCCACCGCCGATCTGGACGGCCACTCGGTAGTCTTCAAGCCAAGTATCGGGCTTGGACTCACCAGTGAACTTACTGACTCCAGTCGCCAACCTGAAGTTGGGAGGAATCACAACGGCCCTGATGGCTCTACTAAAGCACTCTGGCCCCGAAACATGTACTCTGCTGCTGGTAGGTGCATCTCTGTCGTGACCTTCTCGGTGAGCTCTGTTCCTGTCGACCAAACCTTGAACAAGAATGGATCTCGCATCAAAGCCTGGTTCCCTGGGGTCGACTGGAATCCTTCGCCCAACACTATGAGGGCGCATGTCATCCTGCTATCGAGGAACATATGACCCGCTCCTCGGGGGAGGGGTGGGCACTCGACGTCGATCATCACGATCGAATCGGTGATCATACTGCTCATGGTTCCCGTACTGATTACACCGGTCCCCACGCCCCTCACGCCTCGGGGGCGATCTTGGGCTATGAGCCGACTGGACTGTGTCTGCAGCAATGGATCCGCTATGAATCCTGTTCCGCGAGTGAGAAACAATGGAGTTCTGGTCTCCTGCTGCCCAGAGTAACGCTCTGATCTGCAACAAGCCTCTGTCGGCCTCCGACTGGGAAGGCTGAATCGACTCTGCTATACGGGCTGCAGCTGCTAAATTCTAATTCGGAGTTCGATATACCTGCAGGGGCGGAAAGAGCTGACGTTGACTGGATTTTAGAACCCGTTGTCACGCACGCTCGTCGAGTGCTCGCTGGAGGTTCTCCAGTCAAGTGCGCTCGACCAAGTTTGCCAGGTGCGCGTCCTCCAAGGCACGAGCCTCGGGGGTTTCTCCAACGATAGGAGTGTGCAGTGCATCCATGTTCCGGCGACGAAGTTCTTCTCTCTGCAGTGACGTGAGAGGCTCGAGGAGATATTCCTCATGGGGACGCGACGTATCGCCTCCACCCGCGCCTCCGTCGGTGCGGGGAAAACCGGGAGGACTGGGCGGTCCATCAACCATCAAAACCTCCACCGCCGGATCACTACTGTCGCACTCAGATGCGGTCTCTGCGGAGCCAGTCGAACAGGCCGTAGAGGGATTCGTCGGGCTCGATCGCCACGACTTGAGGGCTGGCCGACTGGTGTGCCACCGCTTGTCTCACCCACCGCTGAAGTCTCGACCGACGGGAGCGCTTGCGCCGGCGGGAAATAGGGAGGGAGGACAACACAGGAACCAACCGATAATGGGTCGACGGTTGCCACAAGAGGATGCCACGGACGCACGCGCGAAAGTGCGTTGCCCCATGGACAGGGAGTGCGTCCACGTCGACCGGAGCCTCCTGAAGCCAAGCGGAGTCGTCGGCGATGAACGTGAGCGCGCCGAGACGGATCTCGCGGCCCTCCACCAAAACTCCGCCAGAAACCATGATGATTTGGATCGGAAAAGATCGCAACTCCTCCAACAAGTCGCTAAAACACCAGCCCCATGGTGGGCGCCAGCTGTCGTGGTTCTAAGTCTGAAAGTAATGTAGGGGGGTAGGTATCGAGAGGCAAGATCTTAGCTATGGAGTAGTTGTAAGCACATGAGGTTTACGAGTTCAGGCCCTTCTCGGAGGAAGTAATAGCCCTACGTCTCAGAGCCCGGAGGCGGTCGACTGGATTATGCGTGTATGAATTACAGGGGTGCGAACCCATTACACCGAGGAGGGGGTGGCTTATATAGAGTTCGTCGGACCCCTCCGGCCCTTAGTTGTGCAGGGTTTTAAATACATTAAGGTCGGGCGTTACTGGTAACGCCTCTATGCTATGATGACAATAAAAGCTACTTAATAACCGACCGTTAGCGTGCGGAGTGCCTTTAGGTCTCCTGGCCATCGAGTGGTTGGGTCTTGGTCGAGTGATTGCTTCTTGGTCGAGTGTCTTCGAGTCTGTCGAGTGGAACACCTCCAAGTCGATTGAAAGGTGATTTCTTCTAGAGATGTCCTTGGGTAGGGAAGTTGGGACATGTCCATGACCCTACCCTAGGTACATAGCTTCATCATAGCCGACTTCAGGAGGGCGGCTGGAGGAACAGCTGGCTGCCCATAAGCATCCGAGTCCTACGGATGAGATCGAGATCGGCCGACTCCGACTAGCGGCTTCCGAAGTCCTTAACCACGGGAAGTCGGCCCCCGACACCAGCAAAGCCCATACCCTCATCAGGGGGGATGGGACAGGGAGTGGTGACAGTGAAGCCCACAACCTCCCCTTTTCTAGGGGATGGCCAGGGCACAGTGCGCTGTACCAGCGGAGATCTCCGTCTGGCACAACACTATTGCCATGCCATCCCTAACGCCAGCAACAGTGGGCGGAGTCATGTACCCACGACGGTCCGACGGTCTGATCCACGGAAGACGGGCCCTACCAGTCAGTGAGAGTCCAGAAGACGGCAAGGGCGCCACCAGTCAGACCCGTAGGGAGCCGGCCCGCGAAAGTCGGCCTGCCCCTCCCATGGGTCCCACGCGCCATTAACCAGACGAGACGGGGAGTGGCTACAGTAATCATCTGCTAGGCGGCAGGACTGTAGCCACGACCCCATAACCAAGCCTGCGTCATTAAAGGCACGACTACAGTAATCAGCAGCCAGCAGGACCCGCCAGCGGCGGGTGCGGCCTGTCGGTTCCGTACCCGACCAGTCGGCTGGGCCCACCAATCGGCGGGCCCCAGCGGCCGGTAGGAGGGCCCGCAGGCGAAGAGACTGATAGCTGGGCCCTACGTCCCTACAGTTTACCATTGTACCCCTGGGGAGTAGGCTTATATAAACCCCCCGGGACACCCATGCAAAGGGTTCCGATTCATTAGAACCAGACCAGACCTTAGAGAAGGGAGAGAGCTAGCCTTGCCTTCTCCTATCCATAGATACAGCTCGAGGAGCACCTTTGTACTCACTTTGCCTTAGTGATCATGCGGAGACCCCGCAGAGCAGGATTAGGGGTGTTATCTTCTAGGAGAGCCCCGAACCTGGGTAAAGTACGCCGGCATTCGTGTCTACGCCTCATCCCGTTTCCAAGCACCGGCGACGTTCTACTCGCCCCCACCATGATAAGCCATCCATTGGCATATGTCGCACCCAACCCCCGACAGTGATTGACTTGACCCATCTGTTAGCTTAGCACGATGATCGTTTAGTTTGTTTCTATTGCTTTCTTCATAACTCGTACATGTTCCTATGACTATGAGATTATGCAACTCCCGAATACTAGAGGAACACTTAGTGAGCTATCAAACGTCACAACGTAACTGGGTGACTATAAAGATGCTCTACATGTGTCTCCGATGGTGTTTGTTGAGTTGGCATAGATCGAGATTAGGATTTGTCACGCCGTGTAATGGAGAGGTATCTCTGGGCCCTCTCGGTAATGCACATCACTATAAGCCTTGCAAGCAATGTGACTAATGAGTTAGTTACGGGATGTTGCATTATAGAACAAGTAAAGAGACTTGCCAGTAATGAGATTGAACTAGGTATTGAGATACCGACGATCGAATCTCGGGCAAGTAACATACCGATGACAAAGGGAACAACATATGCTGTTATGCGGTTTGACCGATAAAGATCTTCGTAGAATATGTAGGAACCAATATGAGCATCTAGGTTCCGCTATTGGTTATTGACCGGAGATGAGTCTCGTTCATGTCTACATAGTTCTCGAACCCGTAGGGTCCGCACGATTAACATTCAATGACGATCAGTATTATGAGTTTATGTGTTTTGATGTACCAAAGGTTGTTCGGAGTCCTGGATGTGATCACGGACATGACGAGGAGTCTAGAAATGGTCAAGACATAAAGATCAATATATTGGAAGCCTATGTCGGGACATCGGAATGGTTCCGGGTAAGTTTGGGCATTTACCGGAGTACCGTGAGGTTACCGGAACCCCCCGTGAAGTATATGGGCCTTATTGGGCCACAGTGGGAGAGAGGAGAAGGGAGCCTAGGAGGGGGCGTGCCCCAAGCCCAATACGAATTGGGTGTGGGGCCAGCCCCCCTTTCCTTCCCCCCTCTCTCCCCCTTCCTTCCTCTCCTAATCCAATTAGGGAAGGGGGGATCCTACTCCCGATGGGAGTAGGACTCCCCTTGGGCGCGCCATAATGGGGCTGACCCTCTCCCTCCTCCACTCCTTTATATACGGGGGAGGAGGCACCCCATAGACACACAAGTTGATCTCGTAGCCATGTGCGGTGCCCCCCTCCACAGATTTCCACCTCGGTCATATCGTTGTAGTGCTTAGGCGAAGCCCTGCATCGGTAACTTCATCATCACCATCATCACGCCGTCGTGCTGATGAAACTCTCCCTTGACACTCAGCTAGATCTAGAGTTCGTGGGATGTCACCGAGCTGAACGTGTGCAGATCACAGAGGTGCCGTACCTTCGGTGCTAGGATCGTTCGGATCGTGAAGACGTACGACTACATCAACTGCGTTGTCATAACGCTTCCACTTACGGTCTACGAGGGTACGTAGACAACACTCTTCCCTCTCGTTTCTATGCATCACCTAGATAGATCTTGCATGTGCGTAGGAATTTTTTAGAAATTACTGCGTTCCCAACAATCTACATATCTAATTTAGTAGCGAGTAGCAGAAATCTTGTCTGCACAAAGGGATTACTGGCCGAAAATCCTAGCAAAGCACGCTGGCATGCACACAACAATACAAGAGAGAAAGACGCACTTACAAGATCATAGCAATGCCTCAGTGTAGGATCTTGGTTGGCCAAGCTGTTAGATCCAAAAGAAACATCATCCTTGTAGTTTTTGCCAGCTGCCTAACAGGTAACAATGACCTGTTAGTATATTTGAAGTACATTGGGCAGGTGATGCTGGACGGGTTTAAAGGTGACAAGTACCTAGGCCGTGGCGGGCGCTTGGCATCTTGCCAGATGGTGGGAATTAGGTTAGAAACGTCAAGGGTGATGAAGCTGCACTGGCTGTCGGGGTCCGATAAGGAGATCTAGAACCATCGAGTACGGTGTGATACGTCTCCATCGTATCTAGTTTTCCAAACACATTTGACCTTGTTCTAGACTCTAACTTGCATGATTTAAATGGAACTAACCCGAACTGACGCTGTTTTTAGCAGAATTGCCATGGTGGTATTTTTGTGTAGAAATAAAAGTTCTCGGAATGACCTGAAACTTCACGGAGAATATTTTTGGAATATATAAAAAAATACTGGCGAAAGAATCAACGTCAAGGGGACCACACCCTATCCACGAGGGTGGGGGGCCCGCCCACCCCCTGGGGCGCGCCCCCTATCTCGTGGGACTCCTGATGCTCCACCGACCTCAACTCCAACTCTATATATTCATGTTCGGGGAGAAAAATATCGAAGAGAAGGATTCATCGTGTTTTACGATACAGAGCCGCCGCCAAGCCCTAATCTCTCTCAGGAGGGCTGATCTGGAGTCCGTTCGGGGCTCCGGAGAGGGGAATCCATCGCCGGCCATCATCAACCTTCCTCCATCACCAATTTCATGATGCTCACGGCCGTGCGTGAGTAGTTCCATCGTAGGCTTGCTGGATGGTGATGGGTTGGATGAGATTTATCATGTAATAGAGTTAGTTTTGTTAGGGTTTGATCCCTAGTATCCATTATGTTCTGAGATTGATGTTGCTATGACTTTGCTATGCTTAATGCTTGTCACTAGGGCCCGAGTGCCATGATTTCAGATCTGAACCTATTATGTTTCCATGAGTATATGTGAGTTCTTGATCCTATTTTGCAAGTCAATAGTCACCTACTATGAGTTATGATCCAGTAACCCCGAAGTGACAATAATCGGGACCACTCCCGGTGATGACTATAGTTTGAGGAGTTCATATATTCACTAAGTGTTAATGCTTTGTTTTGGTACTCTTTTAAAAGGAGACCTTAATGTCCCTTAGTTTCCAATAGGACCCCGCTGCCATGGGAGGGTAGGACAAAAGATGCCATGCAAGTTGTTTTCCATAAGCACGTATGACTATATTCGGAATACATGCCTACATTACATTGATGAACTGGAGCTAGTTCTGTGTCACCCTATGTTATAACTGTTGCATGAAGAATCGCATCTAACATAATTATCCATCATTGATCCATTGCATACGAGCTTTTCACATATTGATCTTTGCTTAGTTACTTTACCATTGCCATTGTTGCAATCACTAAAAAACCAATACTGTTACTTTTGCCATCGTTACCGTTACTTCCATACTACTTTGCTACTAAATACTTTGCTGCAGATATTAAGTTTTCCAGGTGTGGTTGAATTGATAACTCAACTGCTAATACTTGAGAATATTCTTTGGCTCCCCATGTGTTGAATCAATAAATTTGGGTTGAATACTCTACCCTCGAAAACTGTTGCGGTCCCCTATACTTGTGGGTTATCAAGACTATTTTCTGGCGCCATTGCCGGGGAGCATAGCTCTATTCTTTGAGTCACTTGGGATTTATATCTGTTGATCACTATGAAGAACTTGAATGATAAAAGGACCAAGATTTTTCCCACAACTACAAGGGGAGGTAAGGAACTGCCATCTAGCTCTGCACTTGATTCACCTTCTGTTATGAGTAAACTTGTGATACCTACTCCTGCTATTCATTCTCATATGTCGCATGTTATTGATGATGCCACGTCTGCTTTGCATGATGCTTATGATGAGACTACTTCTATGCTTGATAATACTATGCCGCTAGGTGAATTTCTTGATGAACAACTTGCTAGGGTAAGAGAGAATGAAATTATTGAAACTGATAGTATTTATGAAAGTGATGATGAAGATTCTCCCCCTAGATATGAATTGCCTGTTGTGCCTGAGGGTTATGTTATGGATGAATAAAATGCTAGAGACTTTTTAGCTTGCAATGATAAATATGATCTTAAGAAACTGTTAGCTAAGCTGAAAGAAAAATCCTTGAATGCTAGAATGAAACATGACCCTACTTTTGCTACTTCACCTATCTGTATCTCTGATAAGGATTATGATTTCTCTGTCGATCTAGAGTTAATTACTTTGGTTGAGTCTGATCCTTTTTATGGCTATGAATCTGAAACTGTTGTGGCACATCTTACTAAATTAAATGATATAGCCACCCTGTTCACTAATGATGAGAAAACTCGCTATTACTTTATCCTTAAGTTATCTCCATTCTCATTAAAGGGTGATGCTAAAACATGGTTTAATTCTCTTGATCCTGGTTGTGTGCGTAGTCCCCAAGATATGATTTATTACTTCTCTGCTAAATATTTCCCCGCTCATAAGAAACAAGTTGCCTTAAGGGAAATATATAATTTTGTGCAAATTGAAGAAGAGAGTCTCCCACAAGCTTGGGGGAGGCTTCTCTGATTACTTAATGCTTTGCCTAATCATCCTCTCAATAAAAATGAAATACCTGATACCTTTTATAATGGACTAACCGATGCTTCCAGAGACCACTTGGATAGTTGTGTTGGTTGTGTTTTCAGTGAAAGAATTGTTGAGCAAGCTGAATTGCTATTGAATAATATGTTGCATAATGAAAATGATTGGACACTTTCTGAACCAACTCCTAAGCCAATTCCAAAGAAAAGGGGTATTCTATTTCTCAGTCCTCAAGATATGCAAGAGGCAAAGAAATCTATGAAAGAAAAAGGTATTAAAGCTGAAGATGTTAAGAATTTACCACCTATTGAAGAAATTCATGGTCTTAATAACCCGACACAGGTAGTAAAGGTATAATTTCTCTATAGATTTGATGAAGGTGGTATTCCTCGTAATAAGTCTGCTAGCCAATGCTTGGATGAGTTTGATAATTTTATTGTTAAACAAGAAAACTTCAATGCTTATGTTGGTAGACAATTGAAACGTAATGCTTATATGATTGAACACTTGAGTGATTATATGTCTAGATTTAAAGGTGAACTTAAACTTATTAGTAAACATGCTTCTATGGTTACCACTCAAGTAGAACAAGTACTTAAAGCTCAGAATGATTTGCTCAATGAATTAGATAAAAAGAAAAATGATAATGTTGTTAGAGTTGTGACTAGACGGGGTAAAATGACTCAAGAACCTTTGTATCCTGAGGGCCACCCTAAGAGATTTGAGCAAGATTCCCAGATAACTAATGTTGATGCACCTAGTCGTTCTAAAAGGAAGAAAAAGAAAAATGATAGAACTTTGCATGCTTCTAGTGAACCTGTTGTTGACACACCCGAGAATCCCAATGATATTTCTATTTCTGATGCTGAAACACAGTCTGGTAATGAACTTGAACCTAGTGATAATATTAATGATGATGTTCATGTTGATGCTCAACCTATCAATAACAATGATGTAGAGATTGAACCTAACAACACAAAACTTAAAGTAGAAAATCTCATGAGCTCCGTTAGCGAAAGAAAACAAAAGACCACTTCAAGGTACTGTAATGAAATCATTCTTTATTTATATTTGTGTTATACCTACTGTATTACAACTTCTCTATGGTTTATAAACTATTTTACTAGCCATAGATTCATCAAAATAAGCAAACAACACACGAAAAACAAAATCTGTCAAAAACAGAACAGTCTGTAGTAATCTGAAGCTAGCACAAGATCTGGAACCCCAAAAATTCTAAAATAAATTGCTGGACATTAGGAATTTATCTATTAATCATCTGCAAAAATAATTAACTAAATAGCACTTTCCAAATAAAAATGGCAGTAGTTCTCGTGAGCGCTAAAGTTTCCGGTTTTTTACAGCAAGTTCAACAAGACTTTCCCCAAGTCTTCCCAACGGTTCTACTTGGCACAAACACTAATTAAACACAAAAAACACAATCAAAACAGAGGCTAGATAAATTATTTATTTAATAACAGCAAGGATAAATATTGGGTTGACTCCCAACAATCACTTTTCTTTAAAGCCTTATAGCTAGGCATAATATTTCAATGATGCTCACATGAAAGACAAGAATTGAAGCACAAAGAGAGCATCATGAAGCATGTGCCAAACACATTTAAGTCTAACATACTTCCTATGCATAGGCATCTTATAGGCAAACAAATTATCAAGGCAAGCAAAAACTAGCATATGCAAGGAAGCGGAAAGAAACAATAGCAATCTCAACATAACGAGAGGTAATTTAGTAACATGAAAATTTCTACCACCATATTTTCCTCTCTCATAATAATTATATGTAGGATCATAAGAAAATTCAACAAAATATCTATCACATAAAATATTTTCAACATGATCCACATGCATGCAAAGTTGACACTCTTCAAAATAGTGGGATTAACATTAACTAAAGTCATGACCTCTCCAAACCCACTTTTATCAAAAATTTCATAAGATTGAACATTCTCCAAATATGTGGGATCTAAAGTTGACACTCTTCCGAACCCACTTTCAATAATATTGCAACCACTATTATCAATCTCATATTCATCATGGGGCTTAAATAAATTTTCAAGATTGTAAGAAGAATCACCCCAATCACGATCATTGCAACAAGTGGAGGTCATAGCAAAACTAGCATCCCCAAGCTTAGGGTTTTGCATATTATTAGCACAATTTATATCAATAGAATTTATACTATCATCATTTCAATCATGCTTTTTATTCAAGGATCCATCGGGAATCACTCCATAAGGTACTTTATCACAATTTTCAGATTCACGAATTTCAAGCAAAACTTCATAAAGATAATCTAGTGCACAAAACTCACTAGCAATTGGTTCATTATAATTGGATCTCTTAAAAAAACTAGCAAGCAGATGAGGATCCATAGATCTTAGGTTCTCTGTTTAGTAACAAATAAACAATTATTCCAACCAAACTAGCAAACGAGCCAAGTAAGACATCAAAGCAAATGGAAAGACGAACATAAGAAGGGCGAATAAAACAGCAAGGGTGAAGTGGGGGGAGGAAAACGAGAGGCAAATGGCAAATAATGTAATGCGGGAGATAAGGGTATGTGATGGGTACTTGGTATGTTGACTTTTGCATAGACCTACCCGGCAATGGCGCCAGAAATCCTTCTTGCTACCTCTTGAGCACTGCGTTGGTTTTCCCCGAAGAGGAAGGGATGATGCAGTAAAGTAGCGTAAGTATTTCCCTTAGTTTTTGAGAACCAAGGTATCAATCCAGTAGGAGGCTACGCGTGAGTCCCTCATACGTGCACAAAACAAATAAATCCTCGCAACCAATGCAAATAGGGGTTGTCAATCCCTATAAGGCCACTTACGAGAGTGAGATCTAATAGATATGATAAGATAATATTTTTGGTATTTTTATGATAAATATGCAAAGTAAAATAAAGGCAAAGTAAATAGCAAAGGAAATAACTAAGTAGTAGGAGATTAATATGATGAAGATAGACCCGGGGGCCATAGGTTTCACTAGTAGCTTCTCTCGAGAGCATAAGTATTCTACGGTGGGTGAACAAATTACTGTTGAGCAATTGACATAATTGAGCATAGTTATGAGAATATCTAGGTATGATCATGTATATAGGCATCACGTCCAAGACAAGTAGACCGACTCCTGCCTGCATCTACTACTATTACTCCACTCATCGACCGCTATCCAGCATGCATCTAGAGTATTAAGTTAAAAACAGAGTAACGCCTTAAGCAAGATGACATGATGTAGAGGGATAGACTCATGCAATATGAAGAAAACCCCATCTTGTTATCCTCGATGGCAACAATACAATATGTGCCTTGCTTCCCCTACTGTCACTGGGAAAGGACACCGCAAGATTGAACCCAAAGCTAAGCACTTCTCCCATTGCAAGAAAGATCAATCTAGTAGGCCAAACCAAACCGATAATTCGAAGAGACTTGCAAAGATAACCAATCACACATAAAAGAATTCAGATAAGATTCAAATATTATTTATAGATAGACTTGATCATAAACCCACAATTCATCGGTCTCAACAAACACACCACAAAAAGAAGATTACATCGAATAGTTCTCCACAAGAGAGGGGGAGAACATTGTATTGCGATCCAAAAAGAGAGAAGAATCCATCTAGCTAATAACTATGGACCCGTAGGTCTGAGGTAAACTACTCACACTTCATCGGAGAGGCTATGATGTTGATGTAGAAGCCCTCCGTGATCGATGCCCCCTTCAGCGGAGCTCCGGAACAGGCCCCAAGATGGGATGTCGTGGATACAGAAAGTTGCGGTGATGGAGTTAGGTTTTTGGCTCCGTATCTGATCGTTTGGGGGTACGTAGGTATATATAGGAGGAAGGAGTACGTCGGTGGAGCAACAGGGGGTCCACAAGGGTGGAGTGCGCACCTGGGGGGTGTTGGGGAACGTAGTAATTTCAAAAAATTTCCTACGCACACGCAAGATCATGGTGATGCATAGCAACGAGAGGGGAGAGTGTTGTCTACGTACCAACGCAGACCGACTGCGGAAGCGATCGCACAACGTAGAGGAAGTAGTCGTACGTCTTCCCGATCCGACCGATCCAAGCACCGTTACTCCGGCACCTCCGAGTTCTTAGCACACGTACAGCTCGATGACGATCCCCGGGCTCCGATCCAGCAAAGCGTCGGGGAAGAGTTCCGTCAGCACGACGGCGTGGTGACGATCTTGATGTTCTACCGACGCAGGGCTTCGCCTAAGCACTACAACGATATGATCGAGGTGGATTATGGTGGCAGGGGGCACCGCACACGGCTAAGGAACGATCTCAAGGATCAACTTGTGTGTCTATGGGGTGCCCCCTGCCCCCGTATATAAAGGAGTGGAGGAGGGGAGGGCCGGCCCTCTCTATGGCGCGCCCTAGGGGAGTCCTACTCCCACCGGGAGTAGGATTCCCCCTTTCCTAGTCCAACTAGGAGTCCTTCCATGTATTAGGAGTAGGAGTCAAGGCAAGGGAAAAGAGGAGAGAATGAAGGAGGGGGCGCAACCCTTCCCCCTAGTCCAATTTGGACTAGGCCATGGGGGGGTGCCCAACCTTTCCTATCTCTTTCCCCTAAAGCCCAATAAGGCCCATATACTCCCCGGCGAATTCCCGTAACTCTTCGCTACTCCGAAAAATACTCGGATCACTCGGAACCTTTCCGATGTCCGAATATAGTCGTCCAATATATCGATTTTACGTCTCGGCCATTTCGAGACTCCTCGTCATGTCCCCGATCTCATCTGGGACTCCGAACTCCTTCGGTACATCAAAACTCATAACATAACTGTCATCGAAACCTTAAGCGTGCGGACCCTACGGTTCGAGAACAATGTAGACATGACCGAGACACGTCTCCGGTCAATAACCAATAGCGGGACCTGGATGCCCATATTGGCTCCTACATATTCTATGAAGATCTTTATCGGTCAGACCGCATAACAACATACGTTGTTCCCTTTGTCATCGGTATGTTACTTGCCCAGGATTCGATCGTCGGTATCCAATACCTAGTTCAATCTCGTTACCGGCAAGTCTCTTTACTCGTTCTGTAATACATCATCCCGCAAGTAACTCATTAGTTGCAATGCTTGCAAGGCTTTAAGTGATGTGCATTACCGAGAGGGCCCAGAGATACCTCTCCGACATTCGGAGTGACAAATCCTAATCTCGAAATACGCCAACCCAACATCTACCATTGGAGACACCTATAGAGCTCCTTTATAATCACCCGGTTACGTTGTGACGTTTGGTAGCACACAAAGTGTTCCTCCGGCAAACGGGAGTTGCATAATCTCATAGTCATAGGAACATGTATAAGTCATGAAGAAAGCAATAGCAACATACTAAACGATCGGGTGCTAAGCTAATGGAATGGGTCATGTCAATCAGATCATTCAACTAATGATGTGATCCCGTTAATCAAATAACAACTCTTTGTCCATGGTTAGGAAACATAACCATCTTTGATTAACGAGCTAGTCAAGTAGAGGCATACTAGTGACACTCTGTTTGTCTATGTATTCACACATGTATTATGTTTCCGATTAATACAATTCTAGCATGAATAATAAACATTTATCATGATATAAGGAAATAAATAATAACTTTATTATTGCCTCTAGGGCATATTTCCTTCAGGGGGTAGGCGCGCCCCCTACCTCGTGGCCTCCTGTTTCTTTTCTTGACGTAGGGTCCAAGTCTCCTGGATCATAATCTTCCTAAAAATCACGTTCCCGAAGGTTTCATTCCGTTTGGACTCCGTTTGATATTTCTTTTCTTTGAAACCCTAAAACAGGCAAAAAACAGCAATTCTGGGCTGGGCCTCCGGTTAATAGGTTAGTCCCAAAAATAATATAAAAGTGGATAATAAAGCCCAATAATGTCCAAAACAGTAGATAATATAGCATGGAACAATCAAAAATTATAGATACGTTGGAGATGTATCAATATTCCCGAGGATGATAGTATGTCTATTATTCTTGGTAGACCCTTTTTAAATACTGCAGGGGCTGTTATTGATTGCAACAAAGGCAATGTCACTTTTCATGTTAATGGTAATGAGCATACGGTACACTTTCCGAGGAAACAACCTCAAGTCCACAGTATCAATTCTATTGGAAAAATTCAACGATTACTATTGGAGGTTTTGAATTTCTTCCTACTGTCAAGAAGAAATATGATATTCTTATTGTTGGGGACATGCATATCCCATTGAGGTAACTTAGTGTTATTCGAAAATTCTCCGGTTTCATGTTATTCGGAAAGAGTTTGTTAACAAGACTTGATCAACCTTGTTAGTGGATTCCTTTTGATGAGCATGAGATGGATGAAGTTAGAAAGCGCAACTCTCTGTACCCTCTTTTTACTTTTTGTTATTTAGACTAAATAAAGCAAAATAGTATTTTCTGTCTATTTTCTGAATTATACTTGCAATAAAAATAACCCCAAAAATAAAAGTTCTCCAAATGTCCTGAAAATTTAATATGATTTTTTCTAGAATATTTAAGAATTATTGGCACTGAGAACACACCAGGGGGACCCACCACCTGGCCACGAGGGTGGAGGGTGCGCCCACCCCCTTGGGGCGCGCCCCTGCCACATGGACCCCACATGGGCCCCCTCCACTTATTCTTGCACCCACACACTTCGTATTCCTCCATAAAAAATCCTCCACCAGCTCAAACCCGAGTTCTAGCCCATCTTGCTGCTATTTTCGATCTCCTTGCTCAAAGCTCCATTCACAAAACTGCTTTGGGGGATTGTTCTTCGGTATGTGACTCCTCCAATGGTCCAATTAGTTTTTGTTCTAGTGCTTTATTTATTGCAAATTTTTGCTGCTTAGGTGACCCTGTTATTGAGCTTGCATGTCAAATTTATGTGGTCAAAAGTAGTTTTAATTTATGATATGGCCTCTAGGCACTTGTAGGAGTAGTTGTTATCAATCTTGTTGAGTTTGATTCACTTTTATTTTGAGTCACTAAAAATTTCAGAAATTTTTCAGAGAAAGAAAATGATGAAGAGATTGTTGAGGGGCTCTTTGAGCCGAAGCTCGAAGGACAAGCAAGGTGAAGAGAATAAGAAGCCCAAATATAATCTCCCCCGCACTGCGGAGGTTCGGCCATGTGAATGGCCTTGTGATGAGTTCTTGAGAGAAGACGGGATTTATGAAGATTTTTATTATTTGGGTGAGAATGAAGGTGTCGTCCGCTTCCTTTGCGACCAGCTGATAACCCACAAGTATAGGGGATCGCAACAGTTTTCGAGGGTAGAGTATTCAACCCAACTTTATTGATTCGACACAAGGGGAGCCAAAGAATATTCTCAAGTATTAGCAACTGAGTTGTCAATTCAACCACACCTGGAAACTTAATATCTGCAACAAAGTATTTAGTAGCAAAGTAATATGATAGTAGTGGTAACGGTAGCAAAAGGTAACCGTAGTAAAAGTAATTTTTTTGGTATTTTTGTTGTGATGATAGCAATAACAACGGAAAAGTAAATAAGCGAAGAACAATATATGGAAAGCTCGTAGGCAATGGATCAGTGATGGAGAATTATGCCGGATGCGGTTCATCATGTAACAGTCATAACCTAAGGTGACACGGAACTAGCTCCAGTTCATTGATGTAATGTAGGCATGTATTCCGAATATAGTCATACGTGCTTATGGAAAAGAACTTGCATGACATCTTTTGTCCTACCCTCCCGTGGCAGCGGGGTCCTTACGGAAACTAAGGGATATTAAGGCCTCCTTTTAATAGAGTACCGGAACAAAGCATTAACACATAGTGAATACATGAACTCCTCAAACTACGGTCATCACCGGTAAGTATCCCGATTATTGTCACTTCGGGGTTAACGGATCATAACACATAATAGGTGACTATAGACTTGCAAGATAGGATCAAGAACTCTCATATATTGATGAAAACATAAATAGGTTCAGATCTGAAATCATGGCACTCGGGCCCTAGTGACAAGCATTAAGCATAGCAAAGTCATAGCAACATCAATCTCAGAACATAGTGGATACTAGGGATCAAACCCTAACAAAACTAACTCGATTACATGATAGATCCCATCCAACCCATCACCGTCCAGCAAGCCTACGATGGAATTACTCACGCATGGCGGTGAGCATCATGAAATTGGTGATGGAGGATGGTTGATGATGACGATGGCGACGGATTCCCCTCTTCGGAGCCCCGAACAGACTCCAGATCAGCCCTCCCGAGAGGTTTTAGGGCTTGGCGGCGGCTCCATATCGTAAAACACGATGAATCCTTCTCTTTGATTTTTTTCTCCCCGAAACAAGATATATAGAGATGGAGTTGGAGTCGGAGGAGCTCCAGGGGGCCCACGAGGTAGGGGGCGTGCCCTAGGGGGGCAGGCGCGCCCCCCACCCTTGTGGATAGGTGGTGGGCCCCCTGGCCTTCATCTTTTGCAGGTATTTTTTATATTTTCGGAATAGATGTTCCGTGAAGTTTCAGGTCATTCCGAGAACTTTTGTTTCTGCACATAAATAACACCATGGTAATTCTGCTGAAAACAGCGTTAGTCCGGGTTAGTTCCATTCAAATCATGCAAGTTAGAGTCCAAAACAAGGGCAAAAGTGTTTGGAAAAGTAGATACGGCGGAGACGTATCAACTCCCCCAAGCTTAAACCTTTGCTTGTCCTCAAGCAATTCAGTTGACAAACTAAAAGTGATAAAGAAAAACTTTTACAAACTCTGTTTGCTCTTGTTGTTGTAAATATGTAAAGCCAGCATTCAAGTTTTCAGCAAAGATTATAACAACCCACATTCACAATAACGCTTAGGTCTCATGTTTACTCATATCAATGGCATAATCAACTAGCGAGCAATAATAATAAATCTCGGATGACAACACTTTCTCAAAACAATCATAATATGATATAACAAGATGGTATCTCGCTAGCCCTTTCTGAGACCGCAAAACATAAATGCAGAGCACCTTTAAAGATCAAGGACCGACTAGACATTGTAATTCATGGTAAAAGAGATCCAGTCAAGTCATACCCAATGTAATCTAACAATAATGAATGCAAATGACAGCAGTGCTTTCCAACTGGTGCCTTTTTAATAAGAGGATGATGACTCAGCATAAAAGTAAATAGATAGGCCCTCCGCAGAGGGAAGCAGGGATTTGTAGAGGTGCCAGAGCTTGGTTTTGAAATAGAGGTGAATAATATTTTGAGTGGTATACTTTCATTGTCAACATAACAACCAAGAGATGGCAATATCTTCCATGCTACACACATTATAGGCGGTTCCCAAACAGAATGGTAAAGTTTATACTCCCCCTTCCACCAACAAGCATCAATCCATGGCTTGCTCGACACAACGAGTGCCTCCAACTAACAAGAGTCCCAGGGGGAGTTTTGTTTGCAATTATTTTGATTTAGTTTGCATAAAGCATGGGACTGGGCATCTCGGTGACGAGCCACTTTCTCGTGAGTGAGGAGCGGAGTCCACTCCTCTTGAGAATAACCCGCTTAACATGGAAGATACGGACAGCCCTAGTTGATACATGAGCTATTCGAGCATACAAAACATGATATTTATTTGAAGGTTTAGAGTTTGGCACATACAAATTTACTTGGAATGGCAGGTGGATACCGTATATAGGTAGGTATGGTGGACTCATATGGAATAACTTTGGGGTTTAAGGGATTGGATGCACAAGCAGTATTCCCGCTTAGTACAGGTGAAGGCTAGCAAAAGACTGGGAAGCGACCAACTAGAGAGCAACAACAGCCATGAACATGCATTAAAATTAATCAACACCGAACGCAAGCATGAGTAGGATATAATCCACCATGAACATAAATATAGTGAAGGCTATGTTGATTTTGTTTCAACTACATGCGTGAAAATGTGCCAAGTCAAGTCACTTAAATCATTCAGAGGAGGATACAACCCTATCATACCACATCATAACCATTTCAATAGCATGTTGGCACGCAAGGTAGACCATTATAAATCATAGCTAATCAAGCATGGCACAAGAAACTATGATCTCTAGTTGTCATTGCAAACATGTTTATTCATAATAGGCCGAATCAGGAATGATGAACTAATCATATTTACAAAAACAAAAGAGGTCGAGTTCATACCAGCTTTTCTTATCTCAGTCAGTCCATCATATATCGTCATAATTGCCTTTCACTTGCACGAGCGAACGATGTGAATAATAATAATTGTGCACGTGCATTGGACTAAGCTGGAATCTGCAAGCATTCAATAAACAGGAGAAGAGAAGGCAATATGGGCTCTTTTGTCAGATCAACAATTATGCAAATAAGAGCCTCCTCAACAATTTAATCATGGTCTTCTCCTATCGACCCCCAAAGAAAAGAAAAGATATAAAACTATTTACACGGGAAAGCTCCCAACAAGCAAAAGAAGAACATGAAATATTTTTGGGTTTTCCTTTTAGTTACTACTACAAGCATGGAAAGTAAACTAATTAAAAGCTACAACTAATTTTTTTGTTTTTTCTTAAGGTTTATTAAACACACAAGAAGAAAGCATAAAAAGGAAAGTAAACTAGCATGGATGATACAATGAAAAAGTATGAGCACCGACATCTAGCAATGAGTGTGTGAACATAAATGTAATGTCGGTGGGAAATACGTACTCCCCCAAGCTTAGGATTTTGGCCTAAGTTGGTCTATGGCCACGGCTGGCCTGGCGGATATCCATAATAATAGTTGGGGTCGTACTACGATGCAGCGGCTATCGCCTCCTGAGCTGCAGCGTGGCAACGAGCGGCCTCAACCCTCCTCTCGTACTCATCTACCTCCTCTCTGGTAATAACATATCTTCCTTTTGCTTGATGATCAAAGAAGGCAGGAGCAGGAAGAGTAATATGGACAACACAGCGTCTGTCAAAGATTAGTCGATACTGGAGAGGTGATTCATTCCTCTCGACAAACTGGTGGTGAACCATAGCATTAAAGTCTAGGTAAGCAGGGGGTAATTCAATATCATCTTCGCGTATGGCTATACCAAGAAAATTAGCTATGCGGGTTGCATAAATTCCACCAAAGAAATCTCCATTAAATCTATTAAGATGCAACCTACGTACAACAATGGCTCCCAAATTATAAGATTTATCTCCTAACACAGCACTCCTAAGAATATTGAGGTCAGGGACACACATGTGACATGCCTCATCTTTACCATTAATGCATCTACCTATGAAGAGAGCAAAATAATGTATAGCAGGAAAGTGAATGCGCCCTATTGTGGCTTGTGTTATATCTCTAGATTCTCCCACATTTATACTAGCAAGAAAATCTCTAAATTCAGATTTGCGAGGATCCCTGATACTACCCCATTGTGGAAGTTTGCAAGCAGTGGTAAAATCCTCTAAGTCCATAGTGTAAGAATTTTCATAAAGATCAAACAGGACGGTTGGAGAATTACGTGAAGATGAAAATTCAAACCTCCTCACAAAGGAACTAGTGAGCTGGTGATATTGGCTGCACTTCTCTTCCTCGAAGCTCACAAGATCAGCGTTACACAAATATGCGTTAAATTCTTCCTTAATTCCTGCTCGATCCATAAAGTTCTCAGAAGGCCATTCACAAGGACGCACTGGAGCGTCTCTTGGTGGCTCTTCATCAGCATCACGCATTGCAAGCCTGAGTCCTTGCTTCCTTGAAGAACCACCTTGGAACATTTTCCTAAGCATATTTCTTCCTCTGAAAAATTTCTGAATTTTTTAGTAACTTCAAAATAAAAGTAAACCAAACTCAGTTATATTGATAGCAACTACTCCTACAAGTGCCTAGAGCCTATATCATGCATCAAAACTATTTGGAACCATATAAATTTTACATGCAAGCTCAAAAACATGGTCACCTAGGCAGGACAAATTTGCAATGAATAAAGCACTAGATCGAAAACTAATTGGACCAATGGAGGAGTCACATACCAAGGAACAATCTCCCCAAGCAGTTTTGTGAGAGGTGCTTTGAGCAAGGAGATCGAAAATGGCAGCAAGATGAGCTTGAACTCGTGCTTGAGCTAGTTATTCGTGTTTGTGGGAGGAAGAAGGAGTGTGTGGGTGAAAGGATAAGTGGAGGAGGGCCACCGTGGGCCAACGAGGCAGGGGGGCGACCCCCCTGCTGTGTTCTCAGTGCCAAATATTCTAGAAAAAATCAGATTTAAATTTCAGGGCATTTGGAGATATTGCACGGATAATTCAGATAATAGACAGAAAAAATACAATTTTTATTTTATTTAATATAAATAACAGAAAGTAAAAGTGGGGTACAGAAGGTTGTGCCTTCTAGTTTCATCCATCTCATGCTCATCAAAAGGAATCCACTAACAAGGTTGATCAGGTCTTGTTAACGAACTCACTCCGAATAACATGGAACCGGAGAAATTTTGAATAACACTAGGTTACCTCAACGGGGATATGCACATCCCCAACAATAAGAATATCATATTTCTTCTTGACAGTAGGAAGAGGAAATTCAAAACCTCCAAAAATAATCGATGGAATTTTTCCAACAGAGTTGATACTATGAACTTGAGGTTGTTTCCTCGGAAAGTGTACCGTATGCTCATTACCATTAACATGAAAAGTGACATTGCCTTTAGTGCAATCAATAACAGCCCCTGCAGTATTCAAAAAGGGTCTTCCCAGAATAATAGACATACTATCATCCTCGGGAATATCAAGAATAACAAAGTCCGTTAAAATAGTAACGTTTGCAACTACAACAGGAACATCCTAACAAATACCGACATGTATAGCAGTTGATTTATCAGCCATTTGCAAAGATATTTCAGTAGGTGTCAACTTATTCAAATCAAGTCTACAATATAAAGAGAGAGGCATAACACTAACACCGGCTCCAAGATCACATAAAGCAGTTTTAACATAGTTTCTTTTAATAGAGCATGGTATAGTTGGTACATCGGGATCTCCTAGTTTCTTAGGTATTCCACCCTCAAAAGTATAATTAGCAAGCATGGTGGAAATTTCAGCTTCCGGTATCTTTCTTTTATTTGTAACAATATCTTTCATATACTTAGCATAAGGATTCATTTTGAGCATATCAGTTAATCGCATACGCAAAAAGATAGGTCTAATCATTTCAGCAAAGCGCTCAAAATCCTCATCATCCTTTTTCTTGGATGGTTTGGGAGGAAAAGGCATGGGTTTCTGAACCCATGGTTATCTTTCTTTACCATGTTTCCTAGCAACAAAGTCTTTCTTATCATAACGTTGATTCTTTGATTGTGGGTTATCAAGATCAACATCAGGTTCAATTTCTATATCATTATCATTACTAGGTTGAGCATCATCATGAACATTATCACTAGTTTCAGGTTCATTACCAGATTGTGTTTTAGCATCAGAAATAGAAATATCATTTGGATTCTCAGGTGTTTCAGTAACAACTTTACTAGAAGCATGCAAAGTCCTATCATTTTTCTTTTTCTTCCTTTTAGAAGGACTAGGTGCATCCACATTATTTCTCTGAGAATCTTGCTCAATTCTCTTAGGGTGGCCTCCAGGATACAAAGGTTCCTGAGTCATTTTACCACCTCTTGTCATAACTCTAACAGCATTATCATTATTCTTACCATTCAATTCATTGAGCAAATCATTTTGATCTTTAAGTACTTGTTCTACTTGAGTGGTAACCATAGAAGCATGTTTGCTAATAAGTTTAAGTTCACCTTTGACATTAGCCATATAATCACCCAAGTGCTAAAGCATATTTGAATTGTATTTCAATTATCTACCAAAATAAGCATTAAAATCTTCTTGCTTAGCCATAAATTTATCAAACTCATCTAAGCATGGGCTAGCAAACTTAGTAAATGGGATTTCAGCTTTATCATATCTATAGAGAGAATTTACCTTTACTACCTGTGTCGGGTTATCAAGACCACGCGTTTCTTCAATAGGTAATGGATTAGGATCATGTGTATCTTCAACAGGCAGTAAATTAAGACCATGTATTTCTTCTATAGGAGGTAAATTCTTAACATCTTCAGCTTTAATACCTTTTTCTTTCATAGATTTCTTTGCCTCTTGCATGTCTTCAGGACTGAGAAATAGAATACCCCTCTTCTTCGGAGTTGGTTTAGGAATAGGCTCATGAACTGGCTTAGGAGGTGTCCAATTATTTTCATTTGTCAACATATTATTCAATAGGATTTCAGCTTCATCCGGTGTTCTTTCCCTGAAAACAGAACCAGTACAACTATCCAGGTAATCTCTGGAGGCATCGGTTAGTCCATTATAAAAGATATCAAGTATTTCATTTTTCCTAGGAGGATGATCAGGCAAAGCATTAAGTAACTTGAGAAGCCTCCCCCAAGCTTGTGGGAGACTCTCTTCTTCAATTTGCACAAAATTATATATATCCCTTAAAGCAGCTTGTTTCTTATGAGTAGGGAAATATTTAGCAGAGAAGTAATAAATCATATCCTGGGGGCTACGCACACAACCAGGATCAAGAGAATTAAACCATATCTTAGCATCACCCTTTAATGAGAATGGAAATATTTTAAGGATATAAAAGTAGCGAGTTCTCTCGTCATTAGTGAACAGGGTAGCTATATCATTTAATTTAGTAAG
The DNA here is from genome assembly GCF_003073215.2 of Triticum urartu. Taxonomy (NCBI): domain Eukaryota; kingdom Viridiplantae; phylum Streptophyta; class Magnoliopsida; order Poales; family Poaceae; genus Triticum; species Triticum urartu. The sequence continues at coordinate 454,285,719 of NC_053026.1, read as the reverse complement.
ATCTGCCACAACAGTTTCAGATTCATAGCCATGAAAAGGATCAGATTCAACCAAAGTAATTATATCAGGATCAACAGAGAATTCATAATCCTTATCGGTAACACAGATAGGTGAAGTAGCAAAAGCAGGGTCAGGTTTCATTCCAGCATTTAGAGATTGCTTACTCCATTTAGCTAATAACCACTTGAGTTCGTATCTATCTTTGCAAGCTAAAATAGCTAAAGAAGATTCTTTATCAAAAACATACCCTCAGGAATAACAGGTAAGTCTTCATCATCAATTTCATCAGTATTATCAAATTCAATATTTTGATTCTCTCTAGCCCTAGCAAGTTGTTCATCAAGAAATTCACCAAGTGGCACAGTAGTATGAAGCATAGAAGTAGTTTCATCATAAGTATCATGCATAGTAGAAGTGGCATCATCAATAACATGCGACATATCAAAACGAATAGCAGAAGCAGGTTTAGGTGTCGCAAGCTTACTCATAACAGAAGGTGAATCAAGTGCAGAGCTAGATGGCAGTTCCTTACCTCCCCTCGTAGTTGAGGGATAAATCTTAGTTTTTGGATCTCTCAAGTTCTTCATAATAATAAGCAGATATTAATCCCAAGTGACTCAAAGAATAGAGCTATGCTCCCCGACAACGGCGCCAGAAAATAGTCTTGATAACCCACAAGTATAGGGGATCGCAATAGTTTTCGAGGGTAGAGTATTCAACCCAACTTTATTGATTCAACACAAGGGGAGCCAAAGAATATTCTCAAGTATTAGCAGCCGAGTTGTCAATTCAACCACACCTGGAAACTTAATATCTGCAGCAAAGTATTTAGTAGCAAAGTAATATGATAGTAGTGGTAATGGTAGCAAAAGGTAACAGTAGTAAAAGTAATGTTTTTGGTATTTTTGTAGTGATGATAGCAATAGCAACGGAAAAGTAAATAAGCGAAGAACAATATATGGAAAGCTCGTAGGCAATGGATCAGTCATGGAGAATTATGCCGGATGCGGTTCATCATGTAACAGTCATAACCTAGGGTGACACAGAACTAGCTCCAGTTCATTGATGTAATATAGGCATGTATTCTGAATATAGTCATACGTGCTTATGGAAAAGAACTTGCATGACATCTTTTGTCCTACCCTCCCGTGGCAGCGGGGTCCTTACGGAAACTAAGGGATATTAAGGCCTCCTTTTAATAGAGTACCGGAACAAAGCATTAACACATAGTGAATACATGAACTCCTCAAACTACGGTCATCACCGGTAAGTATCCCGATTATTGTCACTTCGGGGTTAACAGATCATAACACATAATAGGTGACTATAGACTTGCAAGATAGGATCAAGAACTCTCATATATTGATGAAAACATAATAGGTTCAGATCTGAAATCATGGCACTTGGGCCCTAGTGACAAGCATTAAGCATAGCAAAGTCATAGCAACATCAATCTCAGAACATAGTGGATACTAGGGATCAAACCCTAACAAAACTAACTTGATCCCATCCAACCCATCACCGTCCAGCAAGCCTACGATGGAATTACTCACGCACGGCGGTGAGCATCATGAAATTGGTGATGGAGGATGGTTGATGATGACGATGGAGATGGATTCCCCTCTCTGGAGCCCCGAATGGACTCCAGATCAGCCCTCCCGAGAGGTTTTAGGGCTTGGCGGCGGCTCCGTATAGTAAAACGTGATGAATCCTTCTCTCTGATTTTTTTTCTCCCCGAAACAAGATATATAGAGTTGGAGTTGGAGTCGGAGGAGCTCCAGGGGGGCCACGAGGTAGGGGGGCGCCCCCACCCTCGTGGACAGATGGTGGCCCCCTGGCCTTCATCTTTTGCAGGTATTTTTTATATTTTCGGAATAGAAGTTCCGTGAAGTTTCAGGTCATTCTGAGAACTTTTGTTTCTGCACATAAATAACACCATGGAAATTCTGCTGAAAACAACATCAGTCCGGGTTAGTTCCATTCAAATCATGCAAGTTTGAGTCCAAAACAAGGGCAAAAGTGTTTGGAAAAGTAGATACGACGGAGACGTATCACCAGCGCGAACATTATATCCTCCTCACTAATATTTTCGTGCAAATTTTTTACTTTCATGCTAAGAAATCACCAACTTCGGTGGAATTTCATTTATATGATGAGGTTAAGGAGATGTCACTTTATGATTTTTGTCGGGTCTGTAAGATACCCTTTGAGGGCAGCATAGAGGAACCACATCGTAATGATGTGGAGGGATTTATTGATATGATTGCTCTAAGGGAAACAAGGATGATTTCCGATGCAAGAATTACTAGCATCCATTTTCCTGTTCTACGTTACTTTGCAATATTTGCTAGTAGATGCTTAATTGGTCGCGGGAACAGTGGAAATCTTAGTGCCCCTGATATTGTTATTTTGTGCCATGCTTTGTTTCGTGATACCATTTTCAGTTTAGGCACTATTTTGTTGCTAAACGGGTAAATCTGAACCGTACAAAGCGTCCCGTCTTTGGAGGCATCTTTGCCTCGCACCTTGTTGCACACTTTAACATACCTATCAGGCATTATGAGAAAGAGGAAAAGTTGCTGCCTCCTATTTTTCTAGATTATAAGAGTATGGTAGCACATGATTTTATTGTTAAGGATAAGAAGAAGATGCTTAAATATAGATTGATATTTGATAAAAAATACTTTGAGATTATTACCTTGCCTGCTCCCTCTTTGTTAAACATATTTTCAGGCACGTATCTTATTTTGCCGGAGGCCGTTCATGCATACTGGAGCCTGACATCAGCTCCAGAGCCTGAGCCGGAGCCACCACTTGATCCTTACTGTCAGTCTGTTTATCAGTGGGATCCGGAGGAGATCGCCAACCAGTGGCACCTAGAGGACACTCCTCCATACACCGGAGAGGGCGGCTTTGAGTCGTGGCCATAGACCAACTTAGGCCAAAAGCCTAAGCTTGGGGGAGTACGTATTCCTCACCAACATTACATTCATGTTCACACACTCATTTCAGTTGTCGGTGCTCATACTTTTTCATTGTATCATCCATGCTAGTTTAATTTATTTTTAAGATTTCTTCTTGTATGTTTGAAAAACCTTAAGAAAAACAAAAAAATAGTTGTAGCTTTTAGCTAGTTTGCTTTTCATGCCTGTAGTAGTAGTAATTAAAAATAAAACCCAAAAAGATTTCTTGTTCTTCTTTTGCTTGTTGGGAGCTTTCCCATGTAAATAGTTTTATTTCCTTTCTTTTCTTTGGGGGTCGAGAGGAGAAGACCATGATGAAGATGTTGAGTGGCTCTCATATGCATTATTGTTGATCTAACCAAGAGCCCATATTACCTTGTCTTCTCCTGTGTATTAAATGCTTGCAGATTCCAGCTTAGTCCAATGCACGTGCACTATTATTATCATCCACACCGTTCGGTCGTGCAAAGTGAAAGGCAATAATGACGATATTTGATGAACTGATTGAGATGAGAGAAGCTGGTATGAACTCGACCTATCTTTTTTTGTAAATATGATTAGTTCATCATTCCTGATTCAGCCTATTATGAATTAAACATGTTTTCAATGACAATTAGAGATTATAGTTGCTCATTCCATGCTTAATTTTCTAGGACTTTATAATGGTCTACCTTGCGTGCCAACATGCTATTAAAATGGTTGCGATGTGGTATGATAGGGTGCTATCCTCCTTTGAATGATTCGAGTGGCTTGACTTGGCACATGTTCACGCATGTAGTTGAAACAAAATCAATATAGCCTCCACGATATTTATGTCATGGTGAATTATATCCTACTCATGCTTGCACTTAGTGTTGATTAATTTTAATGCATGTTCATGACTGTTGTCGCTCTCTAGCTGGTCGCTTCCTAGTCTCTTTTTAGCCTTCACTTGTACTAAGCGGGAATACTGCTTGTGCATCCACTCCCATAAACCCCAAAAGTTATTCCATATGAGTCCACCATACCTTCCTATATGCGGTATCTACCTGCCGTTCCAAGTAAATTTGTATGTGCCAAACTCTAAACCTTCAAATGAAATTATGTTTTGTATGCTCGAATAGCTCATGTATCAACTAGGGCTGTCTATATCTTCCATGCTAGGCGGGTTATTCTCAAGAGGAGTGGACTCCGCTCCTCACTCACGAGAAAATGGCTGGTAACCGGGATGCCCAGCCCCATGCTTAAATTAAAATAATTGCAAACAAAACTCCCCCAAGATTGTTGTTAGTTGGAGGCACCCATTGTTTCGGACAAGCCATGGATTGATGTTTGTTGGTGGTAGGGGGAGTATAAACTTTACCATTCTATTCGGGAACCGCCTATAATGTGTGTAGCATGGAAGATATCGAGATCTCTCGGTTGCTATGTTGACAATGAAAGTATACCACTCAAAGTATTATTCATCTCTATTTAAAAATCAAGCTCTGGCACCTCTACAAATCCCTGCTTCTCTCTGCGAAGGGACTATCTATTTATTTTTATGTTGAGTCACCATCCTCTTATTAAAGAGCACCAGTTGGAGAGCACCGCTGTCATTTGCATGCATTACTATTAGTTTACATTGAGAGTGACTGGATCTCTTTTACCATGAATTACAATGTTTAGTCAATCCTTGAACTTCGAAGGTGCTTTGCATTTATGTTTTGAGGTCTCAGAAAGGGCTAGCGAGATACCATCTTGTTATATCATATTATGATTGTTTTGAGAAAGTGTTGTCATCCGAGATTTATTATTATTGCTCGCTAGTTGATTATGCTATTGATATGAGTAAACATGAGACCTAAATGTTATTGTGAATATGGTTAGTTCATAATCTTTGCTGAAAACTTGAATGCTGGCTCTACATATTTACAACAACAAGATCAAACAGAGTTTGTAAATTTTTTTCTTTATCACTTTTAGTTTGTCAACTGAATTGCTTTGTTCCGGTACTCTATTGAAAGGAGGCCTTAATATCTCTTAGTTTCCAATAGGACCCCGCTACCACGGGAGGGTAGGACAAAAGATGCCATGCAAGTTCTTTTCCATAAGCACGTATGACTATATTCGAAATACATGCCTACATTACATTGATGAACTGGAGCTAGTTCTATGTCACCCTATATTATAACTGTTGCATGAGGAATCGCATCCGACATAATTATCCATCATTGATCCAATGCCCACGAGCTTTTCCCCTATTGATCTTTGCTTAGTTACTTTACCGTTGCCACTGTTGCAATCACTACAAAACCAATACTGTTACTTTTTCCATCGTTACCGTTACTTCCATACTACTTTGTTACTAAATACTTTGCGGCAGATATTAAGTTTTCCTGGTGTGGTTGAATTGACAACTCAACTGCTAATACTTGAGAATATTCTTTGGCTCCCCTTGTGTCGAATCAATAAATTTGGGTTGAATACTCTGCCCTCGAAAATTTTTGTGATCCCCTATACTTGTGGGTTATTAGGGTGGACTATGGTGTGGGCGAAGCGGATCTGTGGCCGTGGACGAGGGTGTCGGTGAAGCTGCTCCGGTGGTTGGGTTAAGGATGGTGTCGACGATGCGGATCTGCGGCCATAGACGGGGCATCAGAAGCTACTCCGGTAGGTTGGATGAGGGTGCGACGAACGGATCTAAGGCCGTGGACTTGTGAGTTGGCAAAGCGGCCCCGGTAGGTTTGAGAATGGTATATGCGAAGCTACCCCGGTAGGCTTGACGATGGTGTCGGCGAAGCAGCTCCGGTAGGGTTGAGGAAGGTGGGCGCAAAGGATCAGAGGCCGTCGACGGGGCCGTCGGTGGGGCGGCTTCGGGGGGTGTGGACGAAGCGTCTCCCGTGGGGAGTACGAATGAGCCGCTGCAGATGCGCTGCGGTTGGCAAGAGTACCGGCGAATCAGATCCGGCGTCGTGGACAAGGCCAACACTGAATGGGCTGTGGTACAGTGGTGGATGAGCAGTCTACTTGTTTCTAATGGAGGTGGGAGGGGTATATGCGGCAACAGAAGCAGATTCGGCGAGGTGGACACCACTGGCAGTGAATGGGCTCTGGTACGCCGGTGGATGAGCAGTCTAGGGTTTTGAGAGGGGAGGGGTAGAAAGGCCGATGAAGTACGAACGGCGTGATGTAAGATGCTCTGGTGTTGTGGAGTTAGTCGTTTTGCGGGAGGGGACAGGAAATGGGGGTGCCGTGTGTTGGGGGAACCGGAAGTTACCAAAGCAGCCCCGACCTATTATGTAGATGAGGGCGGTACTGTAACTGTTGTTCTCCGTGCACCAAGGACAAAAGGGGAATTTCGCATGCTAAAGACTAGGTGGCGGAAATTTTAGAAGGAGGCGGGAGATTTTGCCGCCCGCGGGATCATCCGTATCTAGTTTTAACTAATTTTGGACCGTGATAGCGGGAAGGTCATGCGAGACTGTATACACGGGGCACGCGTCAGCAGTTAATAACTGGTGTGAAGTCCACCCCAGAAAAAAGACAATAACTTGGGATGATGCGGCGATAACTTGGACGTTCACACGGGCACGACCAATCATACGGGTGTAGAGGCGCGTTCACAAAAAAGGGATCAAACGCTCAGCCTATGTATTTCTTGTGTAAATAGATAATTTAGTGCCATTGGTTATTTACTTTAAACATAATGCATTGACGTGTTAGTGTAGAGGCGCACAAAAAGAAATGGATATTGTACTTCCACAAAAGAAATGGATATTGTAGTCCGCTACTTAAAAGTGTTACCTCATATGATTACATAGCCACCATTTCATAAATTGCGTACCCGTTGAATTCATATATGATTATTACATATATAACTTCATAATAGAACCTTAAATCATCCAAGACTAATGAATTTGAATGCAAGAGTAACAATGGTGCATGTACATGATAGCTACATTGGTTGTTTGAAGAAACATCACTTTAACTTTGGCATGCACAATTGAAAAGGTTTATTTAGATAGAAAAAATGTGATATGTGAGTGTCCAATCTTTATAGCGTTGAATCGATATTGTACCTTTGGCCACGATATGAAGTAGATATTGATTTATGTTCAAGCGATGCATGTCCACGATCTCTAGATTGTGATACGTGAATGAATTGTGCAATCTCTCTCACACGCATACATATCTCATTTCCCCGTGGGCATCGGAATCACACATGCGCACTTCGTGTATTTCTCTCCCTCTGTCAAGGTTAGAATCCGTCTTTCTACCCCGCCCTACAAGTCTCTCGCACAGAAACACACACTCTCTCTCTGTCGAACATGCCCGCCCCTTTAATTCCGCCCACCCACAGCCACTAATGTCTCAAAGTATAATTATGTTTCTCACACATATGCCTAAGGTTAACTCGAGTTCCGGAACCATATGAATACATATAATGGGATTCCAGCAGAGCACCTTTTTCTTTTGAGATTTCGCTCTCTCTCTCTCTCACTCTCTCTCTCACACGCACCCACACACACACGCGCGCGCGCGCTTAGACATTGTTTCTCGCTTCATTTTTCCGGCATTGCATGCACACCATTTGTTTATCTCCATGATGCTTTAAGTATGCCTCGCACACATGCTATCTACCTAGAACTTTGTTTTTGCCACTCTAGCTTTTGCCAATTTTGCTTATGCCACTCTTGAATTTGACATCTCACTTTTGCCACTCTTAGCTTTTGACAATACATCACAAATGTCATTTCATGGCAAAAATGACAATATTTCATTTCACTTTTGCCACTGTTAGCTTTTGACAATGTATCACAATTGCCACTATGAAAATTTTGCTTTTGCCACGGAATGGCAAAAGTGATACATTGTCAAAAGCTAAGAGTGGCAAAAGTGATATGTCAAATTCTAGAGTGGCATAAGCAAAATTGGCAAAAGCTAGAGTGGCAAAAACAAAGTTTTCCCATCTACCTACCCCTTAATATAGATATGTGTCACACAAACTCCTTCTGCCTAGTAGCAAGATGCCCATGCGTTGCACGGAACATCAAGATGCATTTGTATGAGTAGTTTACCTTGTGAGAGAAAAGGATGAACGAGGGAATGCCTTATTTGCAAATGTGGAGAGGGGTGTGGGTATCTTTTTGCAAAATTGCCATAGTTTCCTTCCTATCCGTCAGATATAAATTGGATGGCCTATATTGCAGGATGGCAGGAACACCATCATCACCAACTCTGTTTTTATGAGAGTAGAGATATGTAAGTGTCACTGCCCCCCTACACCCACACACACACACTTCCCGACACCAAAGGAGCAGGGTGACACCTCGATCTTGATACTAATCTATCAACTGGCTTCTCTCTCAAACACACACACACTACCCGACACCGAAGGAGTAGGGTGGTACCTTGATCTTTATAGTAATCTATCTAATCCTCTTTCAAACACACACACACACACTCACTAGTTGTGCCTCTGTGCCTACCGCACACACTCTCGATACGTCTTTCTCTCCCTCCCCCAACCCCAACAATGACAGCAGAGGGGTGACAACTCGATGTGATCTTAATCTGTCAATTGATTTGTCTCTCAAACATTGTGTCTCTGTGCCTCGCTCATACACACTCAATACGTCCTTTTCTCCGTAGCCCCCTCGATATGTAGACTTCTCGCACGCACACAGTTGTAGTGACGATGACGCTGAACCCAGTGTGCCTTGTTTTTACCAGCCTCATGTGATAGTTTTCACCCTGTTTTCTGTTAATTAACAAGGCAACCTTTTCTTTGTTACTACTAGTGAATCTCAAATCATTCGGGGCAGACATAAAATATATCACTTCAACCCAATTATCACAATAACTATTTTAAAAGAAACTAGCTAGATGCCCGTGCTTTACACGGAACATCAAGATGCATTTGTATGAGTAGTTTATCATGTGAGAGACTAGCAAGATGCCCATGCGTTGCACGGAACATCAAGATGCATTTATATGAGTAGTTTATCTTGTGAGAGAAAAGGATGAACGAGGGAATGTCTTATTTGCAAATGTGGAGAGGGGTGTGGGTATATTTTTGCAAAATTGCCATAGTTTCCTTCCTATCCATCAGATATAAATCGGACGGCCTATATTGCAGGATGGCAGGCACACCATCAACACCAACTCTGTTTTTTATAAGAGTAGAGAAAAGGATGAACGAGGAAAGGCCTTATTTGCAAAGATGGAGAGGGGTGTGGGTATCTTTTTGCAAAATTGCCATAGTTTCCTTCCTATCCGTTAGATATAAATCCGACGGCCTATATTGCAGGATGGCACGCACACCATCATCACCAGCTCTGTTTTCTACTCCCTCCATTCCTAAATATTTGTCTTTTTAGAGATTTCAACAAGTGACTACGTACGGAGCAAAATGAGTGAATCTACACTCTAAAATATGTCTACATACACATCCGTATGTGGTAGTCCATTTGAAATTTGAAAAAGACAAATATTTAGGAACGCATGGAGTATAATATAAGAGTAGACATGGATATATATCTCCAGCATGGTCTACAACAAAAATGGGTTGGACTGGTTAGCGCCGGATGCTCGCAACGCGATGACCTGAGTTCGATTCTGTGTTTAACTTTAGATTTTTATATTATATATTACTTATTTAATATATATACTTCTTTCGCTATTGTACTGACAGTGGAACCCACAAAGTACTTAGAATACAAGATTAAGGATGGACTTGTTTATTTTTAACTTTCTGTACGAAGCTTTAGCCACCCTGCAAGTCACGTGCACACTGTACATGCAATTAACTTTTTATAGAGGGAGAATCATACACGCAATTAACTCAAATTTATTGGGTGTGACTATTATTTCCAGCATAAGAGCATCTCCAATGGCAGCCAGCAAATTTCCTCGCGCTTCCTTCCGCGAAGGACGACATCAAACGCCAGTAGCATACATTTTCACAACTCTAACCAACCAGATGAAATTCGTGCAAACACGAACTGTTTTCATATAAGCATGAAGGATTTCGTATAAAAAAGCCAGATCTTCATATAAATATGATGGATTTCATTACATTTACATGAACTAAGCGGTGCTAATCCGGCTCTCTTGGTATAATTAATACTCCCTGCGTCTAGAAATACTTGTCCTAGAAATGGATGTATCTAGACTTATTTTAGTTATAGATACATCCAATTTATCCATTCTTACCACAAATATTTCCCGCCAGCCGGAGAGGGAGTATGTAACAGCCTGGTTTTGGCCCTTTCCTTTTTCTTTTAATTTAATTGGTTTTTGCTCTGTTTTTCTTTTTGGAGTGATTCTGTGGCCTTGCCACCTGGGAAATCACCTTCATTTCCTCTCCCAAGTGACTCGTGATCATCAAAACCTTGCCAAGATCATGTCACTTCACTCCTTGACCAAACCCTAAAATATTTTTCTAGGAAATATTCCTTTTTCTATTAAAGGAATAACCCTATCTGCCCTAGGTTGTGAAGAAACCTATATTTTTGTCCATCCAAAAACTCCCAAATAATTCTCATAATTCCTTTGGGTCATATGTTGCTCAAATATGCCCAAACTTTCCTGTCCTAGCCCAAGAATAATTCCCCAATAATTATTCTTCATTTCTGTCCAAAGTAGCACTTTGTGAAGGAAGTGTCATTTATATTATCTAGTTTGCTCCCAAACTTGTTGGGTATTCTTTTATGTCCAAATAATTGCCACATGCCAAAATTTAACTTTATTTGCCTAGCCAATCGTCCTCAGTAATTTGTCAAGGTTTCTGTTAAACAGAAGCCACTGTGAAGGAAGTACTAGCTAGGAGAATCCAAATGAGTAGAAATTTTGCATTCATCTTCTTGTGCTCATATTATCTCATTCCAACAAATTTCAGCCCCATCCAATCATCTATGTGAGCATAGGATCAAATCTTTGCTTCTCGCAAAATTTTCAAGTTGTGAAGCAAGTGCATTTTATATTACGTAAAAAATCCTGATAAATTAGCTGATCATGCTCCTACCTATATAACGTCTCTCCACCCAATTTTGGATCATTTCATTAAGTCATTTGTTCACCAAAATTATTCCAAGATTCTGGTCAGTGAAGATAGTTGTGAAGGAAATACCATTTTGGTGAATCCAATTGGTATGAAATTTTTACAGCATCATTGTATGACCAAATCACTAAGCCTTGCCAAATTTGAGCTCAAGTGGCATCACCATATGAGTGCATCATCCAAATCTCATTTCTGTATCAGATTTGGCAGTTGCAAAGTAACTATATTAAATCTTGGTCCAAATCATCTCAACATTAACAGGATTATAGTCCTTCCTAAGCTGATCACCCAGACAAACTCTCTGGCTCCAATCCCCTTCCTGTTGATCAGCAGTTCTCGGCCAAGTTTACTGCAGTAAACTTCAGAGGTTGCTTACCATTTAACCAGAGCAGTTTTCATCGATCTACCACCACAGTTGAAGCCACCCCTGGAAGAACTTACCACTAGACAACATTTTCCAACCTTTGGCACCTTCTCCTCGCCAGCTCGCGCGGTCACCACCTCTCTGGCATGCCATGGCCGCGTCCAGGAAGGTTTTTGCTCGGGCCCCTCCTCCTCTCGTCGTCTTCGCACTCGTGGGCATGTCCAACAGCTTCACCGTGTCGTCGCCGTCCTCCTGAAGCCATCTCCTCCTCCGCAAGCCCCTCCGTCAGCGCTCGTCGCCGCGCGCCCACGGGCGAGCTGTAGTCGACCGGCTCTGTTCACACCGTGGCTTCTTCCTCCTCTTGTCCTCGAGCTCTGCTCGTTACTATGCACCTCTGTAGCTCGTCCGCACCTCCCTCGTCGCCTTCCCGTGCCACCCCGTGCTCGCTGCGCGTCGCCGGATCTTTGGCCGAGCTTGAGCGGCGGCAACCGGCTCGGCACCTTGCCCCCGCGCCCATATAAGGCCCCTGAGCCCATCCCGAGCACTTCACCAGCCTTTCCTCGCTCCACTACCCCTCCCCAGCCTCTCAAATGAGCTCGAGGAGCTCTTTGTGTCCACCATCGCCGCCGTCTCTGTCCGCTTCGATTCCGGTGAGCCGCGCCTCCTCCCTCCGTTCCAGAACCACCTGTAGCCTCCCCAAACCCCCAGAAGCCTCCCTGCCGTTTCCCTCCTCCTCTGTTGGCCTCTGGCCGCGGTCCCCATCGGCGCCCGACGCCACTGTCCGCCATGCACGAGGCAACCACCACTATGTTCTTCCCCGGCGTACGCGAAGACCCTGGATGGATGCGCCTCTCCGCCCTGCGTAGTTTGGTAGCCGGGTCCTCGCCGGAGGTGGCCGGAGCCGGGCAGGGCAGTCGCCGGTGTCGCGCCTCTGCCTCGCGGGCGAGAGCGAGGAAGAGGACGACGACCAGTCCAGCTGGCCAGGCGGGCCCCGTGTCGCCCCCGTTCCCACCGGTCAACCGCACGGGCGTTAACCCCGCCCTACGCACGTGGATAAGTGGCCAGTCCCACGTGTAAGTCTCTCGTCTTTGACCCAGTGGCCCCGCTTGCAGTTTTTAGTGAAGGCGTATTCTAACAAATACGCTTTCCTTTGAAGAAAACGTATTCTATTTCTCCTTCGGCTTAAAGTACGTTTTCACATTCTGAAGACGTAATATGAGAAACGCGCTTTCTGTTTTTCAGCTCAGGGGCATGTTTTTAGAGTTATTTTTACAGATTGGTCCCTAAACTTCGTCGGGCTATAACTTTTTGCTCGCAACTCCGTTTGAGGTGAGTCCAAAGCCCACGTCTTCGTTTCATCGAGCCCGTTCCGTTGGTATCATTTTCACCATGTGTTAACATTTTGAAAATGACCATTTTACCCTTACGCTTAATCAGCCCCCTCCGAGTGAGAAAGTTTTCCGGCGATTCTTTCCGCGAGCTTCTCGCACGTCTTCCTGGTGTTTTCTTCATCCCCAGGCAAACCACAACCACCATTTGCATGATAGCCATGCAGTAGCATTGGTTTTTAACTTGAATCTTTAATAAATGTCTGTTCGTTTTGCTACTACTGTCGTTATTTCGGTTATGCTTATGGGTCGGTGATTACTGTCATGCTATGTTTTCTTGCTATCTGTTATCATGTTCTACCTGCTAGTATTACTTTCATATTGGTCATACTTGATAGCAGTACATGTTGGGTTGGTCATGTTCTTCAGTGTGTGACTAACGTCGGTTATTGAGTACCGTTAATATGCATTGTTCCTTTGCTATTAGCTGGTTAAGTGTTTACTCAGTTATTTTATTGATGTGTTCTTGCATGGTAATTATTGTTGATGATAATGGCCACGCTATGCTATGAGTAGTATTGTACTTGTAATATTCATGCTCATCATTATGCCATGCTCAGTTGGATATGATTCATTGTTGATATGGTGGATAGTTATGTTGTACCCTCATGCTTATGTTGATATCATGCTCAGGCATTGTAATTGCATCATGTTATTTTATCATGGCTCAGCATATTTGCATTCAAGTTTTACCGGATTAAATTGAACTTGAACAACTGTTGGCTGAGTCATGGTGCCACCATATCGAGCTAACCAGTGCAACCACCCTTGCCTTTATGGGAAGGTCCTAACTGGGTCTATTGTCATGCCTCTCGTCGGTGCCTCCAACGAGGGAAGGTCTTGGGCGTGCGCTACCCTGATCAGGTGGGCGGATATAAGCCTTGTGTGCCCGTTGTTGTTGTTGTACCCGGGTTGTCCCCGTTTGGGACCGATTATGTTTTGCCACGACGGTGGCCCTTGGTGTCTTTGGTAGGCACGGGGTCACCCAGGACTTAGCCCAAAGGGGAGTTGGTCGGAGTGGCCGGGAGAGTGTCATGCCAGTAGATCGGTTTTGTCGGAACGCCGTTGGTCCACACGAATGGGAGTGCGAGGCCATGGGTTCCGTGGTGTGGGTACAGTGTACTAACCTCTGGAGACTGCATATTAAATCTATCGATAGCCGCGCCTGTGGATAAGGGCCCAGTTCGTAGTTGGTCACTGTGTGAGTCAACAGTAATTAATAATAACTTGATTAATAACAACCCTGGTTCGATGATGAGATAAGTTGGTTATGTGACCCATGAATGATCACCGTTTGGTTACGAGGTAACCCATTGAGCCCAGAGTGGTTCCGTTTGTGATCCGTGAATGATCACCGTGGTATCGAGGATACCGAGTTGTTGGATATTCGTGATGTTGTGCGAGAATCATGGGTAAAGATCAAGCTCCTTATGGTCATTTAATGATTAATACGGTATTGTTTATACCAAGCTTGATTTGATCCTGAGATGATCGTGTGATGTCCGAGGTTGGTAAGTGCTGCATGTGATGGTTACGAGATAACCCGAGCAGAATAAGTGGTGCATATAGTGTCATCATGTTGCATGCTAGTATCGTCAGATCTATATGTTCATACCATGCTCACATTGTTCTAGCTATATCATGTTCATGTTGTTCATGCCATGTTATCCTGATGATCTCATGATAATTCCTAATTAACCTGTAATTGCCATGCTGTTGTTTGTCTTGAATGCTTCTGGTTATTGTGAGCTTGCAAGTACATTCAATGTAATGACCTGGCGTGTCATGCCAGTTTGCAGGTCATGCCATGATTGCTTGATTGCTTGTCGTGGTTTCCGTTCGTGCGAGCTAGGATAAGTGTTCCAGCTAGAGTCCCTCCGGAGTGGAGTTCACCATTGTCGTCGCTGTTCCGCTGCTAGAAGTTTTTCGGCTGCTTTGAGTTGTTCTGCTGCTTGCATAGAGCAACTGAGGATGGCATAGTGTCGCCATGCCGATGGTATTCCTTGTAATATCGGAGACCTTGTATTCTTATTCGTGTAACAATAGAAAGCTGGTTTGTTCTATGCTAAGTAGTGCCGTATTCCAGAGGACTTCTCGTCGATCTCTGGGCTGGAATACGGGGCGTTCCGGTTTCTCTGAGCTATGGTGACACAATGCTTGGTATCAGAGCAAGTTTGGCTGTAGGACGCCCTAGTCAGTGCGAGCGGTAGAAACCAGTAGTTTAAAGTCTGTCTTGTTTATTGCTTTTGGTTGCTGCATTTGTTTGTTGCATAGCATGTGTATAGCCTTAGTATTTGTTGCTCACGATTTATCTGGTGAGTATAGTTGGCATCGGTTCGGATGCACTACAGCTTAGCCTTTACCTTTCTCCAGTTTTCTTTTCTTGCTCGTTCTTCGGTGTTTGGTGTCATTTCTGTCCCAGCAGAGTCATGCCAAGTGATCCCGACACCGTTTGCAAAACTGGTGCTCAGGTATCTCGCCGATATCCTCCTTTCAGCCCCACCTATCGTTTCGGTGATGGACATGCTTCTATCCCAAATCACTCTTTTAGTCTGTCATGTTGGCAACCCTTAATGATCTTAGTTATCAAGAAAGGGCAATGTCAGCAGCCTCAGTTTTCCCCCGCCATCCTATTCCTTGGACGAGTACGGATCTTTTTCCCTCCGCTTGATAATAATGTGGTTGCGACGTTCGTGTCCCATTACAGGTTTATCGAGTGCGTCCTCGCCTCCGAGCTAGTCCAGGTTGCTACCTAGCTAAGCTAGCACTTGGTGTAGCGCCGTTTACACCAATTCTTCCACACGTTTATTCGTCCTCGTGCACACCGTCACAGCATGGTAGATCATAGAACCGGAGATCCCGTGAGATTTGTGTGCTTAAGTAGGCATGCATATTGTGTGACTAACAGTAATATGTGACATTGATTGTATGTTAATTGATTGTTGTTGTGTGCTTTTGTTTAGTTGAGTTTTCTTTTGCTTATTTCTTTTGGGCCCCGGTATTACATTATTTTCCCCTATAAAGAGTTGCTCATCAACCAACAACAGACTCAAAGAAGCAACAAGGAGTTTAAATGTTTGGAAACTCAGCTAAACAGAATGGAATTCTCAGTTGTCTGCAGTAAAATGGGAAATATCTGATCTTGAGACTGATAATCAATTTTGCATTAGTGTGCACTCCTCACAACAGTACGGATAACTCAAGTCTACATCAGTACAAAATCCTCACGGCTGAAATGATCAAGTCAGTAGCAAGCCAAGTCAGGTACAAGATTAACGGTATATTTTCAGTCAAAGGTATGTATCATATACAAAATTTTGGCTCAGCAATGCATGATGCTTGAGATATGTTATCATCCGAAATAAATTTAGAATGTGATATGCTCAAGGAAGACAGTCAAACAAATTTTCTCATGCAAATAATCAGCCACCGAATATTATGTGTGTGTGTGTGTAGATTTCAGTCAGCATATCATAGTATGAAGTTTTGAAAATGAGAAACTCAGTCTTCCTCCACACGCTATCGGAAGAAATTTATGATGCAAGGCTCCTCGATTTTCTTCAGCATGATATGTGCACAATTTCCGGTCCAAGATACCCGGTCTTTCTTAGCAAGATACCTCAGTAAAAGCTTCTGACAGACGGAAATGAATTTTTCTCAACAAGTAAACCTGAGGAGAAGCTCCTCAAGTATGGAACTCAGGCTTCTCCAGCACAATAATCAGTTCAAGCTTCTCGTGTGAGCTATTGAGCCTTCTTCTGCACGCTACCTAGACTAAAGCATCAAGCAGAAGCTAACAAGTCTTCCTCAACAAGCTACTCGGATGGCTTCTCTCGTAAGCCACTCCGTTCACATCAATACCACAGTATTGCATCGTCCTTAGAGATTATGCGGTGAGTTGGAAATAGATGGTAGTACATTTCAAGGATCAGATTTGCCATAATTTTATCAGGAGCACAAATCAGTCGAAACATATGTATAGCTCAAGGATCAAGTGTTCGGTTGCATATGATTCTTACACATATGGTGGGCATGCATCCCCAATCATATCAGTCACTCATACGAGGTACGACAAGGATCCAACAGATATACCTAAGGAAAGTACGGATCCCACAGCCTCATGAATCATGCAAATGAAGATAAGCAGAGATACACCTCTTATGTAATACAAGGATCTACAAGATCTGGATAAGACGTCACAAAATCAACAGTCTTGACAGTGGCCACCAAGGCCAATATTCCCGCACCGACAAGGAGATCTCATGAACTCTTGTATGGTTGGCCTCAACAAAGAGCTCTGTACAGCTACAAGCCCCGAGTATATGTCATATACGTGCGGAACCCAAGCACCTGGAGTAATGACAAAGATATTGCACTATCCACGACCATGGTCCTACGAAGAATCAAGGATATATGTGGCCAACCTATTTCAGTAAGATATCCTGACAAAGAAAATCATGACCATCAAAAGGATGAGGCTGATAGCAATGGTATGATGATTTTTTCATGACCATCAGGGTCCGGATACCCAAGTCAGTTAGTGGTTAGATTACATATGGAGCCACAAAGGCATACCCTCAGTGGATTACTCTGCTCTACAAGGACTTCATATCTTGCTGACCCGCTTAAAAAATGGTTAGTGCGGAATATCCAAATCTATTCTGTCAAGTCCAAGATTCTTTTGCAACCTCAGCAGTTTGACTTCAACAACAGTATAAAGCATCGCACAACTTATTACCACATCTGGGTATACCGACAACATGGGCAAATCAAAAATCGAACAATCAGCTTAGACCAGGTATATCCACTTGTGTAACCTAGTACCCGGACAGCCCGTCATGAAAAGTATCTTCCCACCAGCATACCTGTCAGGACAGTCTCAAGATGTTAATATTTGAGGTATGCTACATTTATAAGTCTATACCCTGTTATATTTCTCACGACAGAAGGCAGTCAAATCTTTGGTAGATATCCCATGATCGAGCCAAAGAAATAAATCAAATAAATCAGTACCACCTACCGACAGTCAGATCTCGTCCAAAAATGGCCATGATTCTCGATATTTATTGAAACCAGAAGGTCTGCATGTATTTAAAGCAACCCCATGACAGAAGTAAAAGGGTTTTCATGACCAAAAGAAAATTTATGCTCAAATCCATTGGATATCACCATAGGTATGGAGAATCAACGTTAGTAAAAAGAAATTGGTATATGAGCAAAGACCTGTCAGGATTTGGGGAAAGGTGAAGCAAACCACCCTAGAGCAAGGGAAGAAAATCATATGAAATTCTTGGGGAATAATAAATAAAGGAAAAGGGATACCCGAGTTGGAAACAGTGTCCTAAGGTCATACTTGTTCCCTGAGAAACCAAATCTCGAGGACGAGATTTCTTTAAGGGGGGAAGGTTTGTAACAGCCTGGTTTTTGGCCCTTTTCTTTAATTTAATTGGTTTTTGCTCTGTTTTTCTTTTTGGAGTGGTTCTGTGGCCTTGCCACCTGGGAAATCACCTTAATTTCCTCTCCCAAGTGACTCATGATCCTCAAAACCTTGCCAAGATCATGTCACTTCACTCCTTGGCCAAACCCTAAAATCTTTTTCTAGGAAATATTCCTTTTTCTATTAAAGGAATAACCCTATCTGCCCTAGGTTGTGAAGCAACCTATATTTCTGTCCATCCAAAAATTCCCAAATAATTCTCATAATTCCTTTGGGTAATATGTTGCTCAAATATGCCCAAACTTTCCTGTCCTAGCCCAAGAATAATTCCCCAATAATTATTCATCATTTTTGTCTAGAGTGGCACTTTGTGAAGGAAGTGTCATTTATCTTATCTTGTTTGCTCCCAAACTTGTTGGGCATTCTTTTATGTCCAAATAATTGCTACATGCCAAAATTCAACTTTATTTGCCTAGCCAATCTTCCTCAGTGAGTTTTCAAAGTTTCTGTTAAACAGAAATCACTGTGAAGGAAGTGCTAGCTAGGAGAATACAAATGAGTTGAAATTTTGCATGCCTCTTCTTGTGCTCATATTATCTCACTCCTACAAATTTCAGCCCCATCCAATCATCTATGTGAGCACATGATCAAATCTTTGCTTCTGGCAAAATTTTCAGGTTGTGAAGCAAGTGCATTTTATATTACTTAAAAAATCCTGATAAATTACCAAATCATGCTCCTACCTATATAACTTCTCTCCACCCAATTTGGGATCATTTAATTGACTCATTCATTCACCGAAATTATTCCAAGATTCTGGTCAATGAAGATAGCTGTGAAGGAAGTACCATTTTGGTGAATCCAATTGGTATGAAATTTTTACATCATCATTGTATGACCAAATCACTAAGCCTTGCCAAATTTAAGCTCAAGTGGCATCACCATTTGAGTGCATCATCCAAATCTCATTTCTGGACTAGATTTGGCAGTTACAAAGCAACTATACTAAATATTGGTCCAAATCATATCAAAGTTAACAGGATTATAGTCCTTCCTAAGCTGGTCACCCCAGACAAACTCTCTGGCTCCAATCCCCTTCCTATTGATCAGCAGTTCTCGGCCAAGTTTACTACAGTAAACTTCAGAGGTTGCTTACCAGTTAACCAGAGCAGTTTTCATCAATCTACCACCGCTGTTGAAGCCTCCCCTGGAAGAACTTACCACTAGATAACGTTTGCCAACCTTTGGCACCTTCTCCTCGCCAGCTCACGCGGTCACTGTCGGTGTCAAAACTGGCTGATCTCGGGTAGGGGGTCCCGAACTGTGCGTCTAAGATCGATGGTAACAGGAGACGGGGGACACAATGTTTACCCAGGTTCGGGCCCTCTCTATGGAGGTAAAACCCTACGTCCTGCTTGATTGATATTGATGAATATGAGTGTTATAAGAGTGGATCTACCATGAGATCGTAATGGCTAAACCCTAGAAGTCTAGCCTATGTGGGTATGGTAATGAGTATATGCATTGTTCTTTCCGGACTATCCCCTTCGGTTTATATAGACACCAAAAGGATCTAGGGTTTACATGGAGTCGGTTACATAAGAGGGAATCTTCGGTCGCCAAGCTTGCCTTCCACGCCAAGTAGAGTCCAATCCGGACACGGTGCAGTCTTCGGCCTTCATGTCTTCACAGCCCATCAGTCCGACCCATAGATAACAGGCTGGACGCCCGAGGACCCCTTAGTCCAGGACTCCCTCAGTAGCCCCTGAACCTGGCTTCAATGATGAGGAGTCCGGCGCGCAGATTCGTCTTTGGCATTGTAAGGCGGGTTCCCTCCTTCCGAACTCCAGAATAGTCTTCGGATGAAGTAAGTATATCCGGACCTGTGTATATAATGGCAGAGAATATAATACCCCATGAGCCCAACTTGTTGATAACTGTTCATAACATCATATCATGCCTGCCCGGTTACTATTTCCAACCGTCGGCTAGCGAGCCACCATACGTCTCGGGGTTCGGTTTTACTGGCACGTCTTGTCAAGGCAGAGATCGTGTCCCCTTATTTACGGGATTTTCATTAACGCATGCGTGGGTAGCCCAACCGTCCCCTGGATACAACTCCTTGGTAATAGGTAAGCTTAGAGACCCTGGCGGAGACGCCCAATACTTGAAGCCTTTATATAGAGACCCAGTCTCGTTTTCTTCGCTTGCGCTTGCTTCTTCCTCAACCCCAGCCACCCCAAGTTCCAACCCTCGGGTTCCAATCGCCTCTAGCCCTAGTCATGTCCGGATCCAACCATCAGGGCCGGTGGGTGGCTTCTTCTATCATAGAGGAGGATATTGCGAAGCTCCGCGCAGCGAGGTATCTGACCCCGGAAATCTTTCATCAACTCCGGCACAAGAACAAGTTATACCGACCCCAGATCTGGCGAGAGGGTAGTATTTGTATCCCACTTCCTTCATGGGCTAGGGTTCACGCTTAACCCCTTCGTCCGGGGGCTCATGTTGTACTATGGACTAGATTTTCATGATCCGGCCCCGGACTCTATTCTTCTCATCTCGACATTTATCGTCACGTGTGAGGCCTTACTCCGGACTCCTCCGCACTTTGGCTTGTGGCTCATGACCTTGGGTGTGAGGCCGCAGGTGACAGAGAGGAGCAGGCAGAGTGCGGCAACGTCATAATAGGCAGGCTAGCTGGCGCGGATTGGCCTGAAGGATCTTTCGCCAAATCTCCCGACCTATGGCAGCAGGGGTGGTTTTATATCAGCGAGCCGTGGAGCTCCAAGTGGGCGGCTACACCTGCGTTCCGACCCGGTCCTCCAATTCAGCTTGCTTCATGGGGCAATAAGGGATTGGACTAGGGATCCATCAATGAAGTGCAGACTCTGCAAAGCCGCATCCGATGCCTTACCGAGAAGGGCATCGATCTTGTGAGCATCGTTCAAATAATGGTAGTCCACCGGATCCTGCCGTGTTAGTGACGACCTCTTTGTATGTGGGAGTTTAACCCAGAAGAGTGGCGGACTTTACAACACTTCCTTGGCACTACGCACGAAGGAATGTGGAAATTATATTTTGGGGAACGAGAGCAATGGCCGGACACCACGGAAGACGTTGGCCTTGACTGCAATCATCCGGACACTTCGGTAAGTACTCGATATCCGAGCACATTCCCTTCAGGCATCCCTTAACAAGATACTGAACAATCCATCCCTATACAGGACTGGATAAAGAAAGCGGTGTTAATCTGGTGTCCGGTGCCTCTTCCCGAAGGCCCTGCGACCGACCTGCTGATGAGAATGCTGATTCCAACACCGTACCAGGTGGCTGCGTCCGGGGAAACCGAAATCCTTTTGCCCAAGGGCAAGAGCGCAGAGGGAGCTCTCCAGGGCAAGAAGAGGGTCGCCTCCGAAGATAAGGAGGGGAAGCCTTCCAAGAGAGGAAAAACGCCGTCGTCGAGCGACTTGGGCAAGGCGAGCGGGGCTGCCATAGAGTTTGATGACGAGGACGAACCTCTAGGCAAACCGTAAGAGAGGCTGGGGTAGTTTAAGCGCACCTCGTTCTTTTCCTATGTAGTGAAGTAATCATCCGATATGTGTGCGTCCATGCAAGCTAACGCCTGGCGCTTCTCAATCGTCTTCCCCCTCGAGAGATCTTCTTCCAGAGATGATGGAGAGTGACATGCCTCCTCCGGTCCCATTGCCCAATAGGGGGGATGATACCGAGGTATCGTCTCGAAGGGCTCCTCCTAAACACCAAGTAGTACAGGAAACGACAAAGGCGTTATCCGAAGGCGGTGCCTCTGTCACTCGGGGTTCCGGGATCAAGACTGGTGTCCCCGAACCGTCTGGTTTACAGCCGGAGACGATTCTGGAGGCAAGTAAGCGGGTTCTTTCCCAGGAATGCCATACTCCGGTGGCGGTTTCCGAAGACCCAGGAGCGCCGGAAATGCCGACGGGCTTGCTACGATGAGCCTCCATTTCAGAAGAGCACCGTACCTTGATGGCTATGGTGGTCAAAAGGGTTCTATCCGCGAAGAGCGGATTGGACGAGGCCTTCATGAGCCTTCTAAGAGGTTTTGATGTATGTAATGTACCTTTGTCAATTTTATTGACATGATGCACCTGTTGTATACGCAGTAGCCCCTGAGACTCGGATTATCTTCCGAAGGAAGTGATCGGAGGATCAAATAGATATGCTCAGATATTAACCTTGGGTTACTTTGAAATACATGCTACTTCCCCTTCTGTGGCTGTCCGGAATATGGAAGTGGCCGAACTGCAGCGAAAGCTGGATATTGCGGAGGATGACGTTGCATTGATCAATAGGAGTCTTGATGACTCGCAAGGTATGTATTTCCATTCTTTACACCCATGTGCTTGACGCGGGAAAAAGATTTATTTGAGATGTGCATGAAATGCAGATGGTGCTGCCGCCGTGGAGGCTCTTCGGGCGGAGCTAATCCGGGCCAAGGAGCGGGCCCGGTTTAGTGATGCTGCTGCTGAAGGAGCATCGGTTGAACTGAAGGCCGAACAAGCTGCGCGATGCCAGGGCGAGGAGAAAGTATCCACGATGACACTTGCTTTGGAGAATGCCACTGGCCGCTGTGAAGTTCTTGAAAGGGAGAATAAAACCTTGACGGCGGAACTGGACAAGGCCCGACAGGAGGCAAGGGAAGCGCGATCAGAGTCCAGAGCACTCCGTGAGGAGGTTCGGCAGGCAAAAGAGATAGCGGCTGGAAAGCCCTTTTTGCTACAGACTAAGTTCAGCGACCCGGACTATGCTCAGCTGAACCAAGTGTGGAGTTCTCCGGACGAGTATGTGGACTTGCCGAAGAGTTCTTCCGATGCGGCGCGATATTACCAAACGCGAGCTGGATATGCGACGGAGAAGCTTTTTTGGTCATAGTTCGGTGCGTCAAAGCGCCTGCTGGTGCTTAATGAATAGATGTCCCAATGGACCGAACTTCATAGGGTATCTGGCGCTGCCATGAAGGATGTTATAATCCGGCTGTGGCCAACCGAGCCTGCACCGAGTAGCTATTTCGGTTTGGTGCAGAAGCTTGTCGATGTGGTGCCGCGAATCAATGCTGCGAAGCGATCAGCGTGCATTGAAGGTGCACGGATGACCTTTGCCGGAGTCAAGACATTTTGGGAAAAAATGAAGGCCATCGAAGTCGCCACAAAGGGTCCGTCTGACGGCAGGGGCCATCCGGAGCCAGAGAGCTATTTTGAAGATGTCCTGGAGGCCGCCCGCTTGATAAAGGGTCAATGATTAAAAAACATAATGTTCGAGTGAGATGTATGATGATTGTAAAAGAAAACTTTATAGTTAATCTATTTATATTTTGCTCGAAAAGCTTGAATTCCTCCTGTGCGGTCGTTTTAATATAATCTGAAAGTTTTCCAATCGTCGGCTTCAGCCCCCTCGTAGGAAGTACGGGGGTGTTCGGAAAAGCATTTAATCACTCTTTATGCAACGTCTTGGTCCATGAAGGAGGTGATAATGCGGCGAACTAGGCAATCGGACTATAAGGCGTTAACACTTTCACTTAACCATAGGAGTTTTATGGTGGGGCTACGACATAGCCCCTAGTGTGTATGCGGCGTGTGGTGCCTTACATATCTGATCTGCAAAAGATCCCTCATATTACACGGAGAATCGCTAAAGATTCCAATAAGTCGTCAAGTGGTTGACCAGCTCTCGCCGCATCATCACAGTCAGTTCTCTACTGAGGTGCTCATCCGGTCTAGGCCAGGGCACAATTGCAGTAGTTCTCCCTTTACTACCCTAGCCAATAGAGCGGAATGTAGGGTAGCAAACACAGGAGCCGGGCAACCCAACTATTGACCCAAGACAATGATTCGGAGCTGATGCATATAAGGCCAAACTTGCGACGCCGAAGTACGCTATAGAGTTGTTCGAACTTTTACTGGCGACTCATTCGTTCCCATGCCGAGCCCCTGGCAGGGTATGCCGAGGTGCATCTGCAAAGTAGCCGTTGAGGCCGTACTTTATTGTTGAAAGGGTACGCGAGTTTGGCCCGGGTGAGGCTTACTGAGAACGGAGCGACGTTCCAATGATAAATTTATATATATACATACATACATATATATATATATATAAAGAAAGAAAAAAAGAAACCACGGACCCGGCTATTTGACATGCTCGTGGTCGGGATTAGAGGAAAAGGGGCATAGTACAGGCTCGAAGTAAAGAGTGTGGTCTACCAAAGGTAATTTTGGACCTCCTGTTGCACGTCTGCGTAGCTCGTCCTCGGGGAGTGGAATCCTTAACGGAAGTAACCCCTTAGGTGAGTGTATGGATCCGAACTCCGATATAGAGTCCGCTGTAGATGCTTTCCAGTTTGTCACCTGTTCTTTAAACATGATAGAGAAAAAAATGAGAAAAACATATAAAAACATTACGGTAATGCTTGTAGGGTTGTCCGAATTGTGCTTCTGCCGATGCCCATGGTATCTTGAGTGCGTAGTGATGTGCGCGTGTTGCAAATTTCGCCAGTACAGTAGGTGGGTGGCGGAAGTTGAACTGCTATTTGTGTTCTGGGAGTGGTCGAACGTCGGAGGGGAACTTTTTCTGGCCCTTGGTGTTCTGCTGGCGAGCCGATCCGTCATATTTGTCAACCGGTGGCCTCCTCCCCTTGTGTTCAGCGTTAAGCTTTCCTGCCTGCTTGAAGACCCAACAGTTATGGTTGGTATGATTAGCTGGCCTATCAGGGAGACCGTGAATCTGACAAGGTCGGTCCAATATCCTATCAAGTGTGGATGGTCCATCCTTTTTTGCCTTTAGTGGCTTCTTCTGTTGTGTCGCGTATGTTGTTATGTTCGGTTTGTCTTCTCCCGCGCAAAAGCGGTTCATTAGAGCGGTGAGGGCTGTCATGGATTTGGGTCCTTCCTGGCCGAGGTGACGCGCGAGCCATTCAACCTGGACGCTATGTTTGAAGGCCGCGAGGGCTTCTGTGTCCGAACAGTCGACAATTTGGTTCTTTTTGACTAAGAACCTGGTCCAGAGCTCCCTAGCTAATTCACCGGGCTCCTGGACAATGTGACTTAAGTCATCGGCGCATAATTGCCGGACATATGTTCCCTGGAGGTTGTCTCGAAAGGCGTCTTCCAAATCTTCCCAGTTGCCAATAGGATTTTCTGGCAAACTGTTTATCCAGTACCGAGCTGGCCCTTTAAGCTTGAGAGGTAGGTATTTAATGGCGTGGAGGTCGTATCCGCGGGCCATGTAGATATGGAGGAGATAATCCTCGATCCATACTGCGGGGTCTGTTGTCCCATCGTATGATTTGATGTTAATGGGTTTAAACCCGTCTGGAAATTCATGTTCCATTACTTCATCCGTGAAGTAGAGGGGGTGTGCGGCTCCTCTATGTTGGGACACACTATGAAGTACCTCCGGCGGGCTCCGTTTACGGTGCTCGGACCGGGCATGGTCAGCTCTGTAGTGTCCGGATAGGCGACCACTGTCGTCGGTCGGGGTATATCTTGGTGATCTGTACATCGACCTTTTGCGTCCTGCTCTACCCTCCGTGCCAGATGGGTTGGTATGGTGCTCTACTTGGGCTGCTGCTTTGTCTGGACCGAACTATGATCGCCCTGCCGCATTACTCGATGGTGGTATGGGCTCCATCGCCCTGCCATCGTATTGAGGGAGCCACCTACTCTTGGGGTGGCTTTTTCCTGGGCTGTTATGGCCATATTCTTCGGCGGCCAAGACCTCGGTCCATCTATCATTGAGCAAGTCTTGGGTTGCTTGAAGCTGCAGCTGCTTCTTTCTTAAGCTCCTTGCAGTGCCTATAAGCCGACATTTAAAGCGCTCCTACTCGAGAGGTTCCTTTGGCGTGGTAAAATCCTCGTTGCCGAGGATCTCCTCCTCCTCGGAGAGGGGGAAATAGTTGCTATCCTCCGAGTCCCCTCATGTGGCCTGTTCATCAGGGCTATCTTGCCCGTCTTCCTGTTCCTCGTGCTCGGATTCTACTTCAGCAGGGTCTTTGTTGTCCGGAGTATCGTCTTCTCTAGTGCCGGCGGTGTCTTCTCTTGGGCGATGAGGCCCAGGGTGCCGATGTCCTGGCTGTGTACCAGGCGGTTTATCCTCGACCGGATTCTCCTTCTCATCGTCGAGAGCGCCGTAAGGTGTGTCTATCATACACACGTCATACCAGGAAGTGCCTGTCCCGTGTCTAGCGGGTAGTAAGTTCTGGCCTTGCCCCTCATCGTCGTCCATACCGTCGATGTCTTCGGCGCAGGGATCAGGTGTGTTGGTTACATCCTTAACAGTGGCTATGAAGTGGGTGGCGGGTGGGAAGCAAAATTTTCCGTTGTCCGCCGCAAGTTCGAACCGAACATAGTTCAGAAACGGGTCGCCCGCCAGGGATAGGTTTTTTAGCGAATTTAGTATGTCGCCCATGGGAGAGTGTTGGAAGACATCTGCGGCACTGAGCTTGAAGATTGATAACCGATCGAGTTTGACGTACGCAGGCTCGCAGGGTTTGGAGCTCGACATCGAAGGTGAGTCCGGGGTTCCGTTGATGCAGATATCATACAAAGTGGAATCCATGTGTGGCTCTAGCGCCGTGGAATCGGTGGTCCCTGTGATGGGGTTGAGCTTCCCATCTTCGGACGACTTGAACTGCTCCGGATTTGAGGCCGGAGCTGCTACAGGAGCTATCTCCTGGATGCGGCCCGATGACAGGTTCAAGCCATGTTCATCGGGGCGATGGGGAGCGGTTGTCGTGGTCTCGAATCCGTCGAAGATCAAGTCTCCACTGATGTCCGCAACGTAATTCAAGCTCCCAAATCTGACCTGATGGCCAAGGGTGTAGCTGTCGATCTGCTCCAGATGGCCAAGCGAGTTGGCCTACAGTACGAAGCCGCCGAATACTAAGATCTGTCCGGGGAGGAAGGTTTCTCCCTCGACAACGCCATTACTGACGATCGAAGGAGCCATCGAGCCCTTTGTTGACGACCCAGTGGAACTCTCAATGAAAGCACCAATGTCGGTGTAAAAACCAGCGCATCTCGGGTAGGGGGTCCCGAACTGTGCGTCTAGGATCGATGGTAACAGGAGACGGGGGACACAATGTTTACCCAGGTTCGGGCCCTCTCTATGGAGGTAAAACCCTACATCCTACTTGATTGATATTGATGAATATGAGTGTTACAAGAGTGGATCTACCACGAGATCGTAATGGCTAAACCCTAGAAGTCTAGCCTATGTGGGTATGGTAATGAGTATATGCGTTGTTCTTTCCGGACTATCCCCTTCGGTTTATATAGACACCAAAGGGGTCTAGGGTTTACATGGAGTCGGTTATATAAGAAGGAATCTTCGATCGCCAAGCTTGCCTTCTACTTCAAGTAGAGTCCAATCCGGACACGGTGCAGTCTTCAGCCTTCATGTCTTCACAGCCCATCAGTCCGACCCATAGATAACATGCTGGACGCCGGAGGACCCCTTAGTCCAGGACTCCCTCAGTCACCACCTCTCTGGCATGCCATGGCCGCGTCCAGGATGGTTTCTTACTCGGGCCCCTCCTCCTCTCGTCGTCTTCGCGCTCATGGGCATGTCCAACGGCTTCACCGCGTTGTCGCCGTCCTCCTGGAGCCATCTCCCCCTCCGTAAGCCCATTCGTTAACGCTCGTCGTCGCGCGCCCATGGGCGAGCTGTAGCCGACCGGCTTTGTTCGCGCCGTGGCTTCTTCCTCCTCCTGTCCCTGAGCTATGCTCGTTACTATGCACCTCTGTAGCTCGTCCGCACCTCCCTCGTCGCCTTCTCGTGCCACCCCGTGCTCGCTGCGTGTCGCCAGAGCTTTGGCCGAGCTTGAGCGGCGGCAATCGGCTCGGCACCTCGCCCCCGCGCCTATATAAGGCCCCCGAGCCCCTCCCGAGCACTCCACCAGCCTTGCCTCGCTCCACTACCCCTTCCCAGGCTCTCAAACGAGCTCGAGGAGCTCTCTGTGTCCACCATCGCCGCCATGGCCATCGTCTCTGTCCGCTTCGATTCCGGCGAGCCGCGTCTCCTCCCTCCGTTCTAGCACCACCTGTATCCTCCCCACACCCCTAGAAGCCTCCCTGCCGTTTCCCTCCTCCTCTGTTGGCCTCTGTCCGCGGTCCCCATTGGCGCCCGACGCCACCGTCCGCCATGCTCGAGGCAGCCACCACTCTGGCCTTCCCCGGCGTACGCGAAGACCCTGGATAGATGCGCCTTTCCATCCTGCGCAGTTTCGTAGCCGGGGCCTCGCTAGAGGTGGCCGGAGCCGGCCAGGGCAGTCGCCGGCGTCGCGCCTCTGCCTCTGCCTCGCGGGCGAGAGCGAGGAAGAGGACGACGACCAGTCTAGCTGGCCAGGCGGGCCCCGCGTCGCCCCCGTCCACACCGGTCAGCCGCACGGGCGTTGACCCCGCCCTGCCCACGTGGATAAGTGGCCGGTCCCACCTGTAAGTCTCTCGTCTTGACCCAGTGGCCCCGCTGACCGTTTTTAGTGAAGGCGTATTTCGCAAATACGCTTTCTTTTAAAGATAACGCATTATATTTCTCCTTCGGCCTAAAGTACGTTTTCACATTCTGAAGACGTAATCTCAGAAATGCGCTTTCTGTTTTTCAGCTTAGGGGCCTGTTTGTAGAGGTATTTTTACAGATTGGTCCCTGAACTTTGTCGGGCTATAACTTTTTGCTCGCAAATCCGTTTGAGGTGAATCCAAAGCCCACGTCTTCGTTTCGTCGAGCCCATTCCATTGGCATCATTTTCACCATGTGTTAACGTTCTGAAAATGACCATTTTACCCTTACGCTTAATCAGCCCCCTCCGAGTGAGAAAGTTTTCCGGCAATTCTTTCTGCGAGTTTCTCGCACGTCTTCCCGGTGTTTTCTTCATCCCCAGGCAAGCCACAACCACCATTTGCATGATAGCCATGCAGTAGCATTGGGTTTCAACTTGAATCTTTAATAAATGTCTGTTTGTTTTGCTACTACTGTTGTTATTTCGGTTATGCTTATGGGTCGGTGATTACCGTCATGCTATGTTTTCTTGCTATCTGTTAGCATGTTCTACCTGCTAGTATTACTTTCATATCGGTCATACTTGATAGCAGTACATGTTGGGTTGGTCATGTTCTTCGGTGCATGACTAACATCGGTTACTAAGTACCGCTAATATGCATTGTTCCTTTGCTGTTAGCTGGTTAAGTGTTTACTCGGTTATTTTATTGATGTGTTCTTGCATGGTAATTATTGTTGATGATAATGGTCATGTTATGCTATGAGTAGTGTTGTACTTGTAATATTCATGCTCATCATTATGCCATGCTCAGTTGGATATGATTCATTGTTGATATGGTGGATAGTTATGTTGTACCCTCATGCTTATGTTGATATCATGCTCATGCATTGTAACTGCATCATGTTATTTTATCATGACTCAGCATATTTGCATTCAAGTTTTACTGGATTAAATTGAACTTGAACAACTGTTGGCTGAGTCATGGTGCCATCATATCGAGCTGACTAGTGCAACCACGCTTGCCTTTATGGGAAGGTCCTAACTGGGTCTATTGTCATGCCTCTCGCCGATGCCTCCAACAAGGGAAGGTTATGGGCGCGCGCTACCCTGATCAGGTAAGCAGACATAAGCCTTGTGTGCCCATTGTTGTTGTTGTACCCGGGTTGTCCCCATTTGGGACCGTTTATGTTTTGCCACGACGGTGGTCGTCGGTGCCTTTGGTAGGCATGGGGCCACCCAGGACTTAGCCCAAAGGGGAGTTGGTCGGACTGACCAGGAGAGTGTCATGGCAGTAGATCGATTTTGTCGGAACGTCGTTGGTCCACCCGAATGGGAGTGCGAGGCCATGGATTCCGTGGTGTGGGTACAGCGTACTAACCTCTGCAGAGTGTATATTAAATTTATCGATAGCCGCGCCCGCGGATAAGGGCCTAGTTCATAGTTGGTCACACTATGAGTCAACAGTAATTAATAATAACTTGATTAATAACAACCCTGGTTTGATGATGAGATAAGTTGGTTATGTGATCCGTGAATGATCACCGTTTGGTTACAAGGTAACCCGTTGAGCCCAGAGTGGTTCCATTTGTGATCCGTGAATGATCACCGTGGTATCGAGGATACCAAGTTGTTGGATATTCGTGATGTTGTGCGAGAATCGTGGGTAAAGATCAAGCTCCTTGTGGTCATTTAATGATTACAACGGTATTGTTTATACCAAGCTTGATTTGATCCTAAGATGATCGTGTGATGTCCGAGGTTGGTAAGTGCTGCATGTGATTGTTACGAGATAACCCGAGCAGAATAAGTGGTGCATATAGTGTCATCATGTTGCATGCTAGTATCGTCAGATCTATATGTTCATACCATGCTCACATTGTTCTAGTTATTGTTGGAAATATGCCCTAGAGGCAATAATAAAAGCATTATTATTATATTTCCTTGTTCATGATAATTGTCTTTATTCATGCTATAATTGTGTTATCCGGAAATCGTAATACATGTGTGAATAACAGACACCAACATGTCCCTAGTAAGCCTCTAGTTGACTAGCTCGTTGATCAACAGATAGTCATGGTTTCCTGACTATGGACATTGGATGTCATTGATAAGAGATCACATCATTAGGAGAATGATGTGATGGACAAGACCCAATCCTAAACATAGCATAAAGATCGTATAGTTCGTTTGCTAGAGTTTTTCAAATGTCAAGTATCTTTTCCTTAGACCATGAGATCGTGTAACTCCCGGATACCGTAGGAGTGCTTTGGGTATACCAAACGTCACAACATAACTGGGTGACTATAAAGGTAGACTACGGGTATCTCCGAAAGTGTCTGTTGGGTTGACACGGATCAAGACTGGGATTTGTCACTCCGTATGGCGGAGAGGTATCACTGGGCCCACTCGGTAATGCATCATCATTATGAGCTCAAAGTGACCAAGTGTCTGGTCACGGGATCATGCATTACGGTATGAGTAAAGTGACTTGCCGGTAACGAGATTGAACGAGGTATTGGGATACCGATGATCGAATCTCGGGCAAGTAACATACTGATTGACAAAGGGAATTGTATACGGGGTTGCTTGAATCCTCGACATCGTGGTTCATCCGATGAGATCATCGTGGAGCATGTGGGAGACAACATGGGTATCCAGATCCCGCTGTTGGTTATTGACCGGAGAGTCATCTCGGTCATGTCTGCCTGTCTCCCGAACCCGTAGGATCTACACACTTAAGGTTCGGTGACGCTAGGGTTGTAGGGATATGTATATGCAGTAACCCGAATGTTGTTCGGAGTCCCGGATGAGATCCCGGACGTCACGAGGAGTTCCGGAATGGTCCGGAGGTAAAGAATTATATATAGGAAGTGCTGTTTCGGCCATCGGGACAAATTTCGGGGTCACCGGTATTGTACCGGGACCACCGGAAGAGTCCCGGGGGCCCACCGGGTGGGGCCACCTGCCCCGGGGGCCACATGGGCTGTAGGGGGTGCGCCTTGGCCTACATGGGCCAAGGGCACCAGCCACAATAGGCCCATGCGCCTAGGGTTTCCATAGGGGAGGAGTCCCACTAGTGGAAGGCACCCCCTAGGTGCCTTGGGGGGGAGGGAAACCTCCCCTTGGCCGCCGCCCCCTAGGAGATTGGATCTCCTAGGCCGGCGCCCCCCTAGGCCCTCCTATATATAGTGGGGGAAGGAGGGCTCTTGAGACATGCCTTTGGTTGCCTCCTTCTCCCTCTCCAACACCTCCTCCTCCTCCATAGTGCTCGGCGAAGCCCTGACGGAGTACTGCAGCTCCACCATCACCACGCCGTCGTGCTGTTGCTGGAGCCATCCTCCTCAACCTCCCCTTCCCCCTTGCTGGATCAAGAAGAAGGAGACGTTACGCTAACCGTACGTGTGTTGAAAGCGGAGGTGCCATCCGTTCGGCGCTAGGATCTCCGGTGATTTGGATCACGTCGTGTTCGACTACATCATCCCCGTTCTTTGAACGCTTCCGCTCGCGATCTACAAAGGTATGTAGATGCATTCGATCACTCGTTGCTAGATGAACTCATAGATGGATCTTGGTGAAACCGTAGGAAATTTTTTGTTTTCTGCAACGTTCCCCAACAGTGGCATCATGAGCTAGGTCTATGTGTAGTTCTCCTTGCGCGAGTAGAACACAATTTGTTGTGGGCGTAGATGTTGTCAACTTTCTTGCCGCTACTAGTCTTATCTTGCTTCAACGGTATTGTGGGATGAAGCGCCCCGGACCAACCTTACACGTATGCTTACGTGAGACCGGTTCCACCGACTAACATGCACTAGTTGCATAAGGTGGCTGGCGGGTGTCTGTCTCTCCTACTTTAGTTGGAGCGAATTCGATGAAAAGGGTCTTTATGAAGGGTAAATAGAAGTTGACAAATCACTTTGTGACTTTCACGTAGGTAAGAAAACGTTCTTGCTAGAACCCTATTTTAGCCACGTAAAACTTGCAACAACAATTAGAGGACGTCTAACTTATTTTTGCAGCAAGTGCTTTGTGATATGATATGGCCAAAGTTGTGATGAATGATGAATGATATGTATGTGATGTATGAGTTGTTCATGCTATTGTAATAGGAATCACGACTTGCATGTCGATGAGTATGACAACCGGCAGGAGCCATAGGAGTTGTCTTTATTTTTGTATGACCTGCGTGTCATTGAGAAACGCCATGTAAATTACTTTACTTTATTGCTAAACGTGTTAGCCATAGTAGTAGAAGTAATAGTTGGCGAGCAACTTCATGGAGACACGATGATGGGGATCATGATGATGGAGATCATGGTGTCAAGCCGGTGACAAGATGATCATGGAGCCCCAAGATGGAGATCAAAGGAGCTATGTGATAATGGCCATATCATGTCACTATTATTATTTGATTGCATTTGATGTTTATCATGTTTTGCATCTTGTTTACTTAGAACGACGGTAGTAAATAAGATGATCCCTCATAATAATTTCAAGAAAGTGTTCCCCCTAACTGTGCACCGTTGCGACAGTTCGTTGTTTCAATGCACCACGTGATGATCGGGTGTTTGATCCAAACGTTCACATACAACGGGTGTAAGACAGTTTTACACATGCAAAACACTTAGGGTTAACTTGACGAGCCTAGCATGTACAGACATGGCCTCGGAACACAGAAGACCGAAAGGTCGAGCATGAGTCGTATAGAAGATACGATCAACATGAAGATGTTCACCGACGTTGACTAGTTCGTCTCACGTGATGATCGGACACAGCCTAGTTGACTCGGATCATGTTATACTTAGATGACTAGAAGAGGGATGTCTATCTAAGTGGGAGTTCATTGATTAATTTGATTAGATGAACTTAATTATCATGAACTTAGTCTAAAATCTTTACAATATGTCTTGTAGATCAAATGGCCAACGTAGTCCTCAACTTCAACGCGTTCCTAGAGAAAACCAAGCTAAAAGACAATGGCAGCAACTATACGGACTGGGTCCGGAACCTGAGGATCATCCTCATAGCTGCCAAGAAAGATTATGTCCTATAAGCACCGCTCGGTGATCCACCCGTCCCACAAACCCAAGACATTATGAACGCTTGGCAGACACGTGCTGATGACTACTCCCTCGTTCAGTGCGGCATGCTTTACAGTTTAGAGCCGGGGCTCCAAAAGCGTTTTGAGAGACATGGAGCATATGAGATGTTCGAAGAGCTGAAATTAGTTTTTCAAGCTCATGCCCGGGTCGAGAGATATGAAGTCTCCGACAAATTCTTTAGTTGTAAGATGGAGGAAAATAGTTCTATCAGTGAGCACATACTCACTATGTCTGGGTTACATAACCGCTTGACTCAGCTGGGAGTTAATCTCCCGGATGATGCGGTCATTGACAGAATCCTCCAGTCGCTTCCACCAAGCTATAAGAGCTTTGTGATGAACTTCAATATGCAGGGGATGGAAAAGACCATTCCTGAGGTATTTGCAATGCTGAAATCAGCAGAGGTAGAAGTCAAGAAGGAACATCAAGTGTTGATGGTCAATAAAACCACTAAGTTCAAGAAGGGCAAGGGTAAAAAGAACTTCAAGAAGGACGGCAAGGGAGTTGCCGCGCCCGGCAAGCAAGCTGCTAGGAAGAAGCCAAAGAATGGACCCAAGCCCGAGACTGAGTGCTTTTATTGCAAGGGAAGTGGTCACTGGAAGCGGAACTGCCCCAAATACTTAGCGGACAAGAAGGCCGGCAAAACAAAAGGTATATATGATATACATGTAATTGATGTGTACCTTACTAGTACCCGTAGTAGCTCCTGGGTATTTGATACCGGTGCAGTTGCTCACATTTGTAACTCAAAGCAGGGGCTGCGGAATAAGCGGAGACTGGCAAAGGACGAGGTGACGATGCGCGTCGGGAATGGTTCCAAGGTCAATGTGATCGCCGTCGGCACGCTACCTCTATATTTGCCTTTGGGATTAGTTTTAAACCTTAATAATTGTTATTTAGTGCCAGCTTTGAGCATGAACATTGTATCGGGATCTCGTTTAATTCGAGATGGCTACTCATTTAAATCCGAGAATAATGGTTGTTCTATTTATATGAGAGATATGTTTTATGGTCATGCTCCTATGGTGAAAGGTTTATTCTTAATGAATCTCGAGTGTAATGCTACACATATTCATAGTGTGAGTACCAAAAGATGTAAAGTTGATAATGATAGTCCCACATACTTGTGGCACTGCCGCCTTGGTCACATAGGTGTCAAACGCATGAAGAAGCTCCATGCAGATGGACTTTTAGAGTCTCTTGATTATGAATCATTTGACACGTGCGAACCATGCCTCATGGGTAAGATGACCAAGACTCCGTTCTCAGGAACAATGGAGCGAGCAACCAACTTATTGGAAATCATACATACTGATGTGTGTGGTCCAATGAGTGTTGAGGCTCGCGGTGGCTATCGTTATGTTCTCACCCTCACTGATGATTTGAGTAGATATGGGTATATCTACTTAATGAAACACAAGTCTGAAACCTTTGAAAAGTTCAAGGAATTTCAGAGTGAGGTTGAGAATCAACGTGACAGGAAAATCAGGTTTCTACGATCAGATCGTGGAGGAGAATACTTGAGTCACGAATTTGGCACACACTTAAGAAAATGTGGAATAGTTTCACAACTCACGCCGCCTGGAACACCTCAGCGTAATGGTGTGTCCGAACGTCGTAATCGCACTCTATTAGATATGGTGCGATCTATGATGTCTCTTACCAATTTACCGCTGTCTTTTTGGGGCTATGCTTTAGAGACTGCCGCATTCACTTTAAATAGGGCTCCGTCGAAATCCGTTGAGACGACACCGTATGAATTATGGTTTGGGAAGAAACCTAAGCTATCATTTCTAAAAGTTTGGGGATGCGATGCTTATGTCAAGAAACTTCAACCTGAAAAGCTCGAACCCGAGTCGGAAAAAATGCGTCTTCATAGGATACCCTAAAGAAACTGTTGGGTATACCTTCTACCTCAGATCCGAAGGCAAGATCTTTGTTGCCAAGAATGGATTCTTTCTAGAGAAAGAGTTTCTCTCGAAAGAAGTAAGTGGGAGGAAAGTAGAACTTGATGAAGTATTACCTCTTGAACCGGAAAATGGCGCAACTCAAGAAAATGTTCCTGAGGTGCCTGCACCGACTAGAGAGGAAGTTATTGATGATGATCAAGATACTTCTGATCAAGCTCCTACTGAAATTTGAAGGTCCACAAGGACACGTTCCGCACCAGAGTGGTACGGCAACCCTGTCTTGGAAATCATGTTGTTAGACAACGGTGAACCTTCGAACTATGAAGAAGCAATGGCGGACCCGGATTCCGACAAATGGCTGGAAGCCATGAAATCCGAGATAGGATCCATGTATGAAAACAAAGTATGGACTTTGACTGACTTGCCCGTTGAACGGCGAGCCATAGAAAATAAATGGATCTTTAAGAAGAAGACAGACGCGGATGGTAATGTGACCATCTATAAAGCACGGCTTGTCGCTAAGGGTTATCGACAAGTTCAAGGGGTTGACTACGATGAGACTTTCTCACCGGTAGCGAAGCTAAAGTCCGTCCGAATCATGTTAGCGATTGCCGCATTCTACGATTATGAGATATGGCAAATGGACGTCAAAACGGCATTCCTTAATGGATTCCTTAAGGAAGAATTGTATATGATGCAGCTGGAAGGTTTTGTCGATCCTAAGAATGCTGACAAGGTGTGCAAGCTCCAACGCTCGATTTATGGGCTGGTGCAAGCATCTCGGAGTTGGAACATTCGCTTTGATGAGATGATCAAAGCGTTTGGGTTTACACAGACTTATGGAGAAGCCTGCGTTTACAAGAAAGTGAGTGGGAGCTCTGTAGCGTTTCTCATATTATATGTAGATGACATACTTTTGATGGGAAATGATACAGAACTCTTGGACAGCATCAAGGCCTACTTGAATAAGAGTTTTTCAATGAAGGACCTTGGAGAAGCTGCTTATATATTAGGCATCAAGATCTATAGAGATAGATCGAGACGCCTCATAGGTCTTTCACAAAGTACATACCTTGATAAGATATTGAAGAAGTTCAATATGGATTAGTCTAAGAAGGGGTTCTTGCCTGTACTACAAGGTGTGAAATTGAGCTCAGCTCAATGTCCGACCACGGCAGAAGATATAGAAGAGATGAGTGTCATCCCCTATGCCTCAGCCATAGGTTCTATTATGTATGCCATGTTGTGTACCAGACCTGATGTAAACCTTGCCGTAAGTTTGGTAGGAAGGTACCAAAGTAATCCCGGCAAGGAACACTGGACAGCGGTCAAGAATATCCTGAAGTACCTGAAAAGGACTAAGGAAATGTTTCTCGTTTATGGATGTGACGAAGAGCTCGTCGTAAAGGGTTATGTCGACGCTAGCTTCGACACAGATCTGGATGACTCTAAGTCACAAACCGGATACGTGTATATTTTGAATGGTGGGGCAGTAAGCTGGTGCAGTTGCAAGCAGAGCGTCGTGGCGGGATCTACATGTGAAGCGGAGTACATGGCAGCCTCGGAGGCAGCACATGAAGCAATATGGGTGAAGGAGTTCATCACCGACCTAGGAGTCATACCCAATGCGTCGGGGCCGATCAAGCTCTTCTGTGACAACACTGGAGCTATTGCTCTTGCCAAGGAGCCCAGGTTTCACAAGAAGACAAGGCACATCAAGCGTCGCTTCAACTCCATTCGTGAAAATGTTCAAGATGGAGACATAGAGATTTGTAAAGTACATACGGAACTGAATGTAGCAGATCCGTTGACTAAACCTCTCCCTAGAGCAAAACATGATCAACACCAAAATTCCATGGGTGTTCGATTCATCACAATGTAACTAGATTATTGACTCTAGTGCAAGTGGGAGACTGTTGGAAATATGCCCTAGAGGCAATAATAAAAGCATTATTATTATATTTCCTTGTTCATGATAATTGTCTTTATTCATGCTATAATTGTGTTATCCGGAAATCGTAATACATGTGTGAATAACAGACACCAACATGTCCCTAGTGAGCCTCTAGTTGACTAGCTCGTTGATCAACAGATGGTCATGGTTTCCTGACTATGGACATTGGATGTCATTGATAACGAGATCACATCATTAGGAGAATGATGTGATGGACAAGACCCAATCCTAAACATAGCACAAGATCGTATAGTTCGTTTGCTAGAGTTTTCCAATGTCAAGTGTCTTTTCCTTAGACCATGAGATCGTGTAACTCCCGGATAACGTAGGAGTGCTTTGGGTATGCCAAACGTCACAACGTAACTGGGTGACTATAAAGATAGACTACGGGTATCTCCGAAAGTGTCTGTTGGGTTGACATGGATCAAGACTGGGATTTGTCACTCCGTATGACGGAGAGGTATCACTGGGCCCACTCAGTAATGCATCATTATAATGAGCTCAAAGTGACCAAGTGTCTGGTCATGGGATCATGCATTACGGTACGAGTAAAGTGACTTGCCGGTAACGAGATTGAACGAGGTATTGGGATACCGATGATCGAATCTCGGGCAAGTAACATATCGATTGACAAAGGGAATTGCATACGGGGTTGATTGAATCCTCGACATCGTGGTTCATCTGATGAGATCATCGTGGAGCATGTGGGAGCCATCATGGGTATCCAGATCCCGCTGTTGGTT
The DNA here is from genome assembly GCF_003073215.2 of Triticum urartu. NCBI lineage: Eukaryota > Viridiplantae > Streptophyta > Magnoliopsida > Poales > Poaceae > Triticum > Triticum urartu. The sequence continues at coordinate 454,247,313 of NC_053026.1, read as the reverse complement.
ATTGACCGGAGAGTCGTCTCGGTCATGTCTGCTTGTCTCCCGAACCCGTAGGGTCTACACACTTAAGGTTCGCTGACGCTAGGGTTGTGAAGATATGTATATGCAGAAACCCGAATTTTGTTCGGAGTCCCGGATGAGATCCCGGACGTCACGAGGAGTTCCGGAATGGTCCGGAGGTAAAGAATTATATATAGGAAATGCTGTTTTGGCCATCGGGACAAGTTTCGGGGTTATCGGTATTGTACCGGGACCACCGGACGGGTCCCGGGGGCCCACCGGGTGGGGCCACCTGTCCCGGGGGGCCACATGGGCTGTAGGGGGTGCGCCTTGGCCTACATGGGCCAAGGGCACCAGCCCCACTAGGCCCATGCGCCTAGGGTTTCCATGGGGGAGGAGTCCAAGTGGTGGAAGGCACCTCTAGGTGCCTTGGGGGGGAGGGAATCCTCCCCTTGGCAGACGCACCTAGGAGATTAGATCTCCTAGGCTGCGCACCAACCCCCCTTGGCCCTCCTATATATAATGGGGGAGAGGAGGGACTTGACACACCAGCCCCTGGCGCCTCCCTCTCTCCCCGTTACGTCTCTCTTCCTCGTAGTATAGGCGAAGCCCTGCTACTGTGAGCCCTGCATCCACCACCACGCCGTCGTGCTGCTGGATCTTCGTCAACCTCTCCTTCCCCCTTGCTGGATCAAGAAGGAGGAGACGTCTCCCGTCCCGTACGTGTGTTGAACGCGGAGGTGCCGTCCGTTCGGCGCTTGGTCATCGGTGATTTGGATCACGTCGTGTTCGACTACATCATCACCGTTCTTTGAACGCTTCCGTGCGCGATCTACAAAGGTATGTAGATGCATCCAATGACTCGTTGCTAGATGAACTCCTAGATGATCTTGGTGAAACGAGTAGGAAAATTTTTGTTTTCTGCAACGTTCCTCAACACTTCATGCATATTTTAACTTACAAACTAAGCATCACATGTAAAAACTTAATATATGAAACTTGCTTAGAATTTTGTGTAGATTAATAATGTATAATTTTCATGCATGTCTAAAATGTTTAAAATGCTGTTTGTTTAATCTTGCTTAAATAACTTGCTAAAATGCTTTATTTCATAACTAATTAACCGTAGCTCCAAACCTAACAAACTTTATATGTAAATGGGGTATAAAAATGCCTAGTTTAACATGGTGTACTTGTTTTGCATGTTTAACAACCCTAAAATTGTGTTTGGGGCAAAACAGTACCAAATCTATAATATGCATATGGGGATTTACCGGAATTGTTGTTCGTTGCTTTCGGCCTCATTTAAACTTGACGAGATAGGTAGTTTTATTTTGCTTCACCCTCTTGCCATGCTAACAACATTTAATATTGTTGAGTACATAAACAAGATCGAGCTAAATAAGTCACGTGGTGTTTCGTCAATATGCAACGGAGTTGCATATTGAGCTCCACTTAATTTGTAGAATTGTTTGTGCACTTTGCCATGCCATGCCTCATTAAACCGGACATGCATCATACCTGTTTGCGCACCGTGCCATGCTTATGTGGTGGTTGTTTACCATGATTGTTTGCTTCTTTCCGGTGTTGCTTCTTCGGGTTGGTTCCGATAATGTCGCGTTTGTGAGGATCCGTTCGACAACGTCCGTTTGTCTTCTTCTTGGACTCGTTCTTCTTCCTTGCGGGATTTCAGGCAAGATGACCATACCCTCGAAATCACTTCTATCTTTGCTTGCTAGTTGCTCGCTCTTTTGCTATGCCTATGCTGCGATACCTACCACTTGCTTATCATGCCTCCCATATTGTTGAACCAAGCCTCTAACCCACCTTGTCCTAGCAAACCATTGTTTGGCATGTTACCGCTTTGCTCAGCCCCTCTTATAGCGTTGTTAGTTGCAGGTGAAGATTGGAGCTTGTTCCATGTTTGGAACATGGATATTTTGTTGGGATATCACAATATCTCTTATTTAATTAATGCATCTATATACTTGGTAAAGGGTGGAAGGCTCGGCCTTATGCCTGGTGTTTTGTTCCACTCTTGCTGCCCTAGTTTCCGTCATATCAGTGTTATGTTCCCGGATTTTGCGTTCCTTACGCGGTTGGGTTATTATGGGAACCCCTTGACAGTTCGCCTTGAATAAAACTCCTCCAGCAAGGCCCAACCTTGGTTTTACCATTTTCCACCTAGCCTTTTTCCCTTGGGAGTCGCGCATCCCGAGGGTCATCTTTATTTTAACCCAACCCCCCCCCCCCCGGCCAGTGCTTGTCCAAGTGTTGGTCCAAACCAGAGCCCCTTGCGGCGCCACCTCAGGGAAACTCGAGGGCTGGTTTTAGTTGTACGGATTGCCTATCCGGTGTTGCCCTGAGAACGAGATATGTGCAGCTCCTATCAGGATGTCGGCGCATCGGGCGGTCTTGCTGGACTTGTTTTACCATTGTCGAGGATGTCTTGTAACCGGGACTCCGAGTCTGATCGGGTCTTCCCGCTAGAAGGAATATCCTTCGTTGACCGTGAGAGCTTGTGATGGGCTAAGTTGGGACACCCCTGCAAGGATTTGAACTTTCGAAAGCCATGCCCGCGGTTATGGGCAGATGGGAATTTGTTAATGCCCGGTTGTAGAAAACCTGAAGTTGACCTTAATTAAAATACATCAACCGCGTGTGTAACCGTGATTGTCTCTTTCCGGTGGAGTCTGGGAAGTGAACACGGTGTTAGAGTTATGCTTGACGTAGGTTGTTCTAGGATCACTTCTTGATCATAGTCATTCGACCGTGCCTTTGGCTTCTCTTCTCGCTCTCATTTACGTATGTTTAGCCACCATATATGCTAGTCACTTGCTGCAGCTCCACCTCATACCTTTTACCTTACCCATAAGCTTAAATAGTCTTGATCGCAAGGGTGTGAGATTGCTGAGTCCCCGTGACTCACAGATACTTCCAAAACCAGTTTGCAGGTGCCGATGTTACCGAGTAGGTGACGCAACCAAGCTCAAGGAGGAGCTCGATGAAGATCTTGTCCTTTGTGTTGTTTCGTTCTAGTTGATCAGTAGTGGAGCCCAGTTGGGGTCGATCGGGGATCTGTGTAGCTTTTGGGGTAGTCTTCTTTTATTTTGGGTTCCGTAGTCGGACCTTGATTGTATCTGGTTGATGTAATGCTTTATTCATGTAATTGTGTGAAGTGGCGATTGTAAGCCAACTATGTATCCTTTTCCCCTTATTGTATTACATGGGTTGTTGTGAAGATTACCTCACTTGCGACATTGCTTTCAATGCGGTTATGCCTCTAAGCCGTGCTTCGACACGTGGGAGATATAGCCGCATCGAGGGCATTACAAGTTGGTAATCAGAGCCTTTCCCGACCTTAGGAGCCCCCTGCTTGATCGAATAGCTGGCGTTGTTGAGTCTAGAAAAATGTTTTGAGTCATTTAGGAATTATATATATCAAAGAGTTAGGACTTGTTTTTACTCCTCAGTCCCTTCGTCACTCTGGTGAGGCATCCTGACGTAGACTTTTGACTCTTCTCTTCTCAAATTTCACAAAAAAAATTAGGATCAGGCGGGTATCTTGGAATCGTTCCGATGGTTTTGTGACGAAAACATTGTTCTTGGTGCCTCCTGACATTTAGGGTTGTGGCAGTGTCTCGGGGAGTTGAGCTCTGAGGTGTTGTCGTCACAATTTTATCATTACAGTTCTGGAATACCTAAGTTTAGTTTCACCGACATCGAAAATCTCTTTTATGCAGTTGTTGGTGAGATAACCTCGACGCCACCCAGTACTGGGGCAAGAGTTCGGGAGTATTGCCATAACTCGTATAACGGATGCTTTTCGAAGGTTGAGGTAGATGATTTCTGAAGGTTTCTTGGTTATGTGTTGAAGGATGGATACAGCTGGATGTAGGAATTGTTAGTTTTGGGTGAGATATTATGCTTCCCCTGTATCCCCAACACCTGATTGCATAACTGGGAAAGTTTCGGGAGTTTATAAGTGGGAATTCAAGTAGCTCTTAGGATATCTTTCCGACAGGTGTATGATATGAAATTGGGGTTCGATGTCTAGTGGTCCGCCTATTCACAGTTGGTTTTGCAGTGGTCTCGTTGTGTCTTAAAGAGTCCTTGGCTATGCCGACTCGGGGACGCTTCGTATGTCATGTGCACTGCCTTGTACATGATGGTGTTGTACGATCGAGCCCGTGTAGGCCCCACCACGAAAACTTCGGACGAAATCTCTATCATATGTTTGTTCCGGCTTATTCTGCAAGCCAATCCTTTGTTTTGTTTTGAGTTGTGGTATTCGAGTTGCTTTAGAGACAAATGTGGATTCCATCCCTTTCCTAAGCGGTGTTCTCATACCCCGATGTGAATAATAATCCTTCTTGATTGTCGAGTTTGTCTTGTCAATCCTTTTTACCGGCGTGTTTCTCTTCAAGTGGATCCGATCATTTTCAACATTGGCAAGATCAACTCAGTTTTCGTCAACGGTGTTTGTTTCATCCGTCTCCAAGTTGCCTTTGTTTTCCCGCCCTCCCACCCCTTTTTTCTTCAAGGACTCAAATTTCTTAATCAAGTATCCATTTTATTCGTGTGAAGTCTCTCCATTCTTTTCCTTCATGTTCTTACCCGGTGTTCTCATGAAGATTCTAACAGAGCTTCAAGTTCGTCACTCTTCACTCGTTTTCTTCTCCGATGGATTAAAATCAAGCTTTTGGTGTTGATCTCATACCCCTTTCTCCTCGTTTCAGATACCTTCTCATGCCGGTGCACCTCAAATTCATTCTTTTCTCGCTATTCAATTATTCCGGAGTGCTGAAGATATCTCTGAAAGCTTGTTTTTTTCCTTCAAGATTCGTTCAAGTTATTTCGAGGTTCTTATCTTATTCTAGCCATTTAATTCAACCGACGCAATCTATCTTTTAAATCATTCAACGGTGTTTCTTTTGAGTGGGCCCTAACCCATAGGTCTTTTTCCAGGATCTTACCTGACTCTTCTATTTTCCCGGAGCTACCATCAAATCCTTTTCAAAGTTTGACGTAAGAATGAATTGTCATCAGTCAAATGTCTTTCTCCAAGATCTTTCATTTCTTTCATCGTTGGTTCAACCTTTCCAATTTTAATTCCAAAGTACCTCAATAATTCTTGGTGGTGTTTCTCATCGTCATTCTCTGCATTTGAAGACCGAAGAAGAATTCTCTCTCAATCTTGCTCCATTCTCTTCAAGATTCGTGATTCTAGCTGTTGCCATCCTCTCGTAATTGTTTTGATTGTGAGAATTATTTTCACCTATCCGGAGCAATTCAAGAGTCTTCTCAGTTTGTTATCCGGAGTCCATCAATTCAGGTTTATTCATTCTCAGCTGTCAGTTATCGTTCTCCAATCTTACCGGTGATTCGTTCAAGTGATCTCTAATCAGTTCATGATCCCTTCGTTCTCATGTATCTAGATTGTCTCAAGTAACTTCGTTCATTTCACAATTCTTACCTGGTGATTCATCCCTTTACTTCATGCATTTTAAATTCTACCGGTGGCTCTTCCAAGATTCTTCTTCCTTCGTTATAATCTCAATTGACTCTTTCTTTCCAATTCTACCGGTGGTTCATTGAAGACCTTCCCAAGTTTATGTTATATCTCTCTTAATCTTTTCCACGAGAATAAGTAATATGTCAAATCCATTGATTGTCATCAATTTAATTGGTGAAGGATGCGCACAACGTAATTCTTATTCTTTGTTTCATCCAAGTGATTATTTCCCTATTCCAGAGGCTCATCAAATTCTTGGTTTCATTTTTTTCATCTTTCTTTTCCTGAGTTCCAAGCTTTTTCGCATTATATCATCGTTAAGATTCATCTAAATCATCGCAAGGCTTCACCTTGTGTTTTCAACCTCTCTTTCCTTCCGTTTGATCATCCTTTTGTTACCGGAGTTCTCAACGAAGGCTCGACATGGTGATTCATCAAGGATTTAATTCTTTCTCGAAGTGTTCATCGAGATTCTTTTATAAGGAGCTCAAGCATTCTTCATCTTGGTATCCGGAGTGCAATGCTTCCTTCCATATCAATAGAGGTGGTATTATATCATTCTTGATAATTTGAGTTCATGTTTCATGATTCACATGTTGTCAAGAATGAGGTATTTAAACCCATCACTTTCTTCATTGGAATTATCTTGGGTTATATTTCACCTAAAGCTTGAGTATTCTATAGTCTCACCTAAATAGCTTGGCGTAATCATGGTCATAGCTGTTTCCTGTGTGAAATTGTTATCCGCTCACAATTCCACACAACATACGAGCCGGAAGCATAAAGTGTAAAGCCTGGGGTCCAAATCCTCTCCTAAGGATTGTTGCTATTTATGGTGCTCATAAATGACCCAAGTTCTTCATTTATCCTCCCGGTGAAATAAGTTTCTCGTCTCCCTGTTCATATCAATCCAATCTATTGTTTTCCGTTAGTGGCAGAATTTCACCTCATAATTTTGAGATATTCTCCATAAGCCCACTACAAGCTTATTCTTTTCGTTGTTGGTTTTCCAACAATTATGTTCGTCCCTTCTCCTAAAGATGCCTATTCAAGCTCTTTTGTGGCAGAAGTTGGAATTTTCTTCTCCATTCTCCTATTTCAATTATCTATCTTCTATTCTTTTGTTCTAGAGGCATTGTGATGTTGCTCTTTTCAACCCATAATCTCGGTTTGACTAGACCATATTCTTTCCTTTGCTAATCCTTTTCCAACCGGAGTGTCGTGTTTTCATTCAAGTATCTTCTCATCTTCCCAAGTTCTTATTCAATTCCTTTTCTTTTCAATCGGAGTGCTGCCCGAAATTGCTCTTCCTTGTTCTTCTTTTCTGACGGAGATTGTTAACTTCGTCATCTCCGTTTTATTCTTTTGTCGAAATGGCTTAACCTTTTCAAGGTTCATTGGTTTCACTCATTTGTCAAAGAAGCAACTTAGTTTTACCTCTTCTCTTTCTCTTCCATTTTTCCCTCCGGTGCCATTCTAGATCTCGGGACGAGATCCTCTCATAGTGCTGGAGTGTTGTAACGCCCCGAGACCGATGTACCAGGTGTCTTCCAGTTATTTGCTGACGTTGTCATGTCATTTGCTTGCGTGTTGCATCTTATTATGTCATCATGTGCATTGCATCATCATGTTTTAAAACTTGCATTCGTCCGGGTTCTCCGAGTTCTCTCCGTTGTACGTTCTGAGCCCAACCGCACTTGCACACGCCCGCGGCATGTCCGAAATAGTATTTTATAAGTGGCCAGAAAATATTCTCGGAATGGGTTGAAAATTGGAGTGTGGTGTTGTTTTGTTGTCAGTAGACCGCCTGCCAAGTTTCATCGCATTCGGAGTTCGTTTGATGCCCCAACGGATAACTATAGCGGCATGATAGCTGGTCTAACGTCGGACGTTTTCGGTCTCCGGAAACAGTCGCCGGGGCCCCCTCTCTTCTCTTCTCTCAGCTCGAGACCGTCTATATAGTCTACCTCTCACCGCCAGGCCCTACCTAACCTCTCTCGTCAGTCCGCGGACCTCCTCCCGCACGCGTCCGAAATCTGTCCTGGACCCGACCCGGACAGTCGTTACCATTGGATCCGAATCATCCCCCAACGTCTACAAAACATCACCATTTTCTTTTATAGACTCCCTAGCTATTTTATTCGCGACTGTCCGATTCCGATCAGAGGGACCGAGTAGCCCCTAACCTAACCAACCTACCTATATTTAGTCTACCCCTAGTCCATTTTAAACCTAACCCTTTTTCCTAGGGATCCTCCTAGCCGCCGCCACCCCACTGTCTCTTCTCTATTTCCATGCCCGACCTACCACTGCGCTCCGTTCCTCGATCCCCTCGCTTCTGCGCTTCCGGACGCGTCCAGCGCCCGACGCTCCTCGTGACAGCACGCCCACAGGGCAGCATCTCCGGCCGCAGCTCCACGCCACCGGAGCGCCAGGCCAAGACTCCCTCGCCTTTTCCCTTTCCTTCTTCCCTCTGTTTCATCTCCATCATCTCATCTCTCTCTTCCTCTGTGTCTTCTCGCAGGGAACGATGGAAGTCAGCCTTGGCTGGGTCTCCGTGCCACTCCAGCGAACCAGTCTCCACAACAGCGCCGGCCACCCTTCCCCATCTCGATCGATCCAGGATCCCGTCGCCTCTCCCTTTCCCTCCTTTTTCCCATCTCTCTCTTTCTCTCATGTCTGCCTCTCGGTGTGTTTCTTCATAGCGCCGCCACCATGGACTGTCTGCGCCCTTCCCCGCCTCAGATCCGGCTGGATCCGCCTCCTCCTCCAGGCACGGCCCTGCCTGGCCGAATCCCATTGCCCTACTCGCCTCCTCTGCTTCGCCCTTGCGCGAGGAGGACGACCCAGAGCCTCTCCCCGCATCGAGCGAGACAAGAGCTACTCTTGGGCCTCGAACCGCCAGCTGGCCCAGATCCCTCGTGCGCTGCCTAGCCAACCGGCTGGGCCTGGCCCAGCTGGGTGAGCAGCCCCCAAGCGCCCCCTCCTCTTGTTTTTTTTCTCTAGTTGGGCCGGCCAGATTCGGCCCAGTTCCTGTTTTTTTCAGGTCTGCGATTTTTCCTTTATCCCAGAGAGAGCACTTTTGCAGAAAAGACCCTCATGTTCATACATTTAATAACTCACAAACTATGCATCACATGGAAAAACTTTATATATGAAACTTGCTTAGAATTTCATCTAGTTTAATAATATCCAAATTTCATCTATGTTTAAAATGCTTAAGATGCTATTTGTTTAAACTTGCTTAATTAACTTGCTAAAATGATTTATTTCATAACTAAATAACCGTAGCTCCAAACCTAACAAACTTTATATGTAAATGGGGTAGAAAAATGCCTAGTTTGACATGGTGTCATCACTTTGCATGTTTAACAACTCTAAAATTGTGTTTAGGGCAGAACAGTACCAAACCTTAAAATATGCACATGAGGAATTTTCGGACTTGTTGTTTGTTGTTCCAGCCTCATTTAAACTTGTCTAGATAGTTAGTTTACTTATGCCTCACCTCTTCCCATGTTGATCAACATTTAATATTGTTGAGTACATAAATGGGAGAGAACTAAATAAGCCATGTGTTGTTCCGTCAATATGCAACTCGTTGCATATTGAGCTCCACTTAATTTGTAGAATTGCTTGTGCACTTTGCCATGCGATGCCTCATTAAACCGGACATGCATCATACTTGTTTGCGCATCGTGCCATGTTCATGTGTTGGTTGTTTACTATGTTGTTTGCTTCTTTCCGGTGTTGCTTCTTCGGGTTGGTTCCGATATCCTTGCGTTTGTGAGGATCCGTTGGCTACGTCCTTTTCTCTTCTTCATGGACTCGTTCTTCTTCCTTGCGGGATTTCAGGCAAGATGACCATACCCTCGAAATCACTTCTATATTTGCTTGCTAGTTGCTCGCTCTATTGCTATGCCTATGCTGCGATACCTACCACTTGCTATATCATGCCTCCCATGTTGCTAAGCCAAGCCTCTAACCCACCTTGTCCTAGCAAACCATTGTTTGGCTATGTTACCGCTTTGCTCAGCCCCTCTTATAGCGTTGCTAGTTGCAGGTGAAGATTGGAGTTTGTTCCAGTTTGGAACATGTTATTTTGTTGGGATATCACAATATATCATATTAATTAATGCATCTATATACTTGGTAAAGGGTGGAACGGCTCGGCCTTATGCCTAGTGTTTTGTTCCACCCTTGCCGCCCTAGTTTCCGTCATATCGGTGTTATGTTCCCAGATTTTGCGTTCCTTACACGGTTGGGTTATAATGGGAACCCCTTGACAGTTCGCTTTGAATAAAACTCCTCCAGCAAGGCCCAACCTTGGTTTTACCATTCGCCACCTAGCCTTTTTTCCCTTGGGAGTCGCGCATCCCGAGGGTCATCTTTATTTTAACACCCCCCCGGGCCAGTGCTTGTCTAAGTGTTGGTCCAAACTAGAGCCCCTTGCAGCGCCACCTCGGGGAAACTCGAGGGCTGGTTTTAGTTGTACGGATTGCTTATCCGTGTGTGCCCTGAGAACGAGATATGTGCAGCTCCTATCGGGATGTCGGCACATCGGTGGTCTTGCTGGACTTGTTTTACCATTGTCGAGGATGTCTTGTAACCGGGATGCCGAGTCTGATCGGATTGTCTTGGGAGAAGGAATATCCTTCGTTGACCGTGAGAGCTTGTGATGGGCTAAGTTGGGACACCCCTGCAGGGATTTGAACTTTCGAAAGCGCGGCCCGCGGTTATGGGCAGATGGGAATTTGTTAATGTCCGGTTGTAGAAAACCTGAAGTTGATCTTAATTAAAATACATCAACCGCGTGTGTAACCGTGATGGTCTCTTTCCGGCGGAGTCCGGGAAGTGAACACGGTGTTGGAGTTATGTCTTGACGTAGGTTGTTCTAGGATCACTTCTTGATCATAGTCTCGATTCGTGCCGCTTTTGCCTTCTCTTCTCGCTCTCTTTTGCGTAGTATGTTAGCCACCATATATGCTAGTCGCTTGCTGCAGCTCCACCTCATACCTTTACCTCTCCTATAAGCTTAAATAGTCTTGATCGCGAGGGTGTGAGATTGCTGAGTCCCCGTGACTCACAGATTTCCAAAACCAGTTTGCAGGTGCCAGATGTTACCGAGAGGTGACGCAACCAAGCTCAAGGAGGAGCTCGATGAAGATCTTGTCCTTTGTGTTTCGTTCTAGTTGATCAGTAGTGGAGCCCAGTTGGGGTCGATCGGGGATCTGTGTAGCATTTGGGGTAGTCTTCTTTTATTTTGGTTCCGTAGTCGGACCTTGAGTGTTGGATGATGTAATGTTTATTCATGTAATTGTGTGAAGTGGCGATTGTAAGCCAACTATGTATCTCTTCCCTTATGTATTACATGGGTTGTGTGAAGATTACCTCACTTGCGACATTGCTTTCAATGCGGTTATGCCTCTAAGTCGTGCTTCGACGCGTGGGAGATATAGCCGCATCAAGGGCGTTACACTCATAGATGTCACTCAAGGATAAAGAGGAACTTCATAACAAATCAAGTGGTGCCTACAAAGCCTCATGTGAAGTCCTCACATCATCAAGTGAGAAACAAAACTTCAATGAAGAATTGAGCTTAATGGTGAAGAACTTCAACAAGTTCTACAAGAGTAGAAGCAAAGATAGAAGCTTCAAGTCAAGGTCCTACAATGACAAAAGATCTTCTAGTCGAGAGCGAAACTGCTATAATTGTGGAAGACCCGGACACTATTCCAATGAGTGTACAGCTCCCTACAAGAGAAGAGAAGATTCTCCAAAAAGAAGAAGCAAAGAATCTCCACCAATAGAGAGAAGGAGTAGAGATGATCGTTATGAACGAAGATACTCACGGAGAAGCAAGGATTCGGAAAGGAAGGAAAAATCATCAAGGAGCTATACAAAACGAAGACATCAAGCTCATGTTGGTGAATGGGTATCCGGCTCCGACTCTGACAGCCACTCCGAGAGAAGTTATCACTCCGACTCCGAAGATACTCAAGATGAAGGTGTTGCCGGTCTAGCACTTGTGTCAACCAACTCCTACGACATATTTGACTCACCAAATGAAGGAATTGGAATATGCTTCATGGCCAAAGGTCCTAAGGTAACACACCCCGAGTATGTTGACTTTAATAGTGATGAAGATGACTTGTTAGGCGATGATGATTTGCTTGTTGACAACTCTAGTGATGAATATTATGGTGAAATATCAATTAATCATGCCAAAACGAATGACAATGATAAGGAGAAGATTGATGCTCTAACTAAAGAACTAAACACTCTTAAGTTAGCCCATGAAACTATCTTCGAAGATCATCGAGAACTTTTAAGAGCTCATGAGAAACTACGCTTTGAAAAGCTCAATCTTGAGCAAGAGCATGAGTTCTTAAAAGCAATCAATGATGATCTCCGCAAGAAAAGTTCTTCTCACATTGCCAAGCGCTTACTTTTATCCACCTACATGCCTCAAGTCAAGACTAGTAACAAGTATAAGAAAGATTCTTCCTCTAGTAGTAACAATGATCATACTAAATCCAATGTTGTTGCTTCTAGTAGTTCTCTTGATTCCACTAATGATTCTCTTAGCCAAGTTACACTTGAGCAAGAAAATAGCTTATTGAAGGGAATTATAGAGAAAGGTGTTTACAAGAGCCTTGCCGGGAGTAAGCAATTCGAGGAAATTGTGCGCAAGCAAGGAATGCATCGGAAGAATCAAGGTGTTGGTTTTGAACGAAAATTCAATGCCAATGGAGTTGAATGGGAAGAAGATCAATACCCCAAGACAAAGTTTGTCCCTCAACAAGAGAAGTATGATACTTCTTCCAAGGGGGTACAAGCTCAAGATGATCTTCCACTACAAGACTACAAGCAAAAAGGCAAGGACAAGCTTCAAGAGGAGATTGATGCATTTGAAGAAGCTCCTAAGACCTTAGTCAAGTGGATTCCCAAGACTACCTCAAGTTCCACTACATCAAGTACGACTACAACTCCAAGGATTCCCATCAAGATGGTGTGGATCCAAAAGAAGAAGAACTAAAGAGTTCTTGAGGGTGACTCCGCCAACATACTTCACTCTTATCATTTTGGCAAGAACAAGTGCAATCAACTTCCACATCTTGCACTAGTTCAAGGAGTCACAAACCCTCTTGTTGGTAAGACAAGGGACAAGGTAACCTAAATTTTTCATGGACATCATCTTGTGTGTGCATCACTCTATGTCTATGGATATCCTTGTTTGTTCCTTATGGGACTAACCCATGTAGGTATTGAAAGTGCAATTCACTCAAATGGATAGCTCCAAGTGATCTACATCAACATTGAGCATCTACATCTTCAACATCTACATGAAGTCATCATCGACAAAACCCAAGGTTAGTTCATCCCTCTTAGGGGGGATATCACATCTAGGGGGAGCTTTACTCTAAGACTTGAGCTAAAGCAACTCTAAAGATGTGAATACAACAATGCTTTATGTAAAAGTGGTAACCCCACTTGAGCTTAAACGATGAGTATGACCTACGATCAAGTGTTCTCACTTGACTCCTAAGTCAATATACTCATATATAGATGACCTAGTCATCGCAAATTGCTTGATAGATGCTAGAATTGGTTGTGCATGCTTTGACACATATTTCATTTGCTATCTTATTGTGTGAGCATGCTGGTTGCATATTTTACTCATTCGAGGACATCCACTTGTTGTTTTGATTGTTTGGCTTTCCTCTTTTGCCAAGTGGATGGACAAGAATGCCTAAGAACCTCCTCTAGCTATCTATGCTTTTCTCGTCTCAAACTCTATTCATGCTGCATCACAAAACTTGATCAAGTCAGATTCGAACCACTCTGTGTGAGGAGCGCTCGGAGTCCCCGATTCGTCATAGACTTAAACTTCCAAAACCTCTTTATGCATCTCGGTCTGACCGATACTCCACTTTCGGTCCTACCGAGTTCATTAAGTTGATCTAGGTTTTGATCTCGGTGCAACCGATTTGAACTTTTCGGTCACACCGAGTTGCAATAACTGCACATAGTTTTGCATCTCGGTGCCACCGAGTTGTTCCACTCGGTCACACCGACAGGGTCGGGCTATATATAGTGACGGGCAAAATTTTGGAAATTTCTCCGAAACCTCTTCGCCCGCGCGACAGCCTGCTCTGCCTTCGTGGTCTCCGGATCATCTTCTCGCCGCCAGCAACCTCCAGTCGCTGGTCTCCGCCGCCGTCAATGGAATTCTGCCCCACCATTGCCGCCGTAGCGAGTCTCCGCCGAACTAGGGTATGGACTCGATCTTTGTGCTATTCTCCACTCCGATTCTTAGCACATTGTGATCATCATGATTCTTGCCATGATTGAAACACTCCTATCCAGTCAATGAACTCATAGATTAGGTTTAATTCGAAAATTTTAGGGTTAGGTTTCCGCCGAAACCATCTCGGACCCACCGAGTTGAAAAACTCGGTCCCACCGATCTGGCTTTTCCATTGCACAAGTGAAACTCGGTCTGACCGAGAATAACTTATCGGTGCGACCGATTTTGGAATTCTGTGAAACCCTAGCAGTCTCGGTGCCACCGAACTGTGACTCGGTCTAACCGAGTTCACCAGTTCTGGTGCCAAAACTGCTTCGGTGTCACCGAGTTTGAAAATCGGTAGATCCGAGATGCTTTCTGTGGGAAACGAAAACTAAGTTTTTGAATTGATCTTTTGCAAAAATCTCTGCTTTTTGTGATGCTCATCCACTCTATCTCATCTATAATCTATTCACAGGGTCAGCAATCAGTGTGCAACATGTCTGATCAAAGTGACAGCCAAAACTTGTCTGAGCAGCAGGTTGTGATGAGTGAGGGCACTAGCCCCTCAAGCTCTTCTCATGATGGCAGCAGGAGTACACCCAGAAATCCGCCTAAGGCTGCCACACGTCAAAGGAAGAAGAGAACGTCTGATTCTGAGGATGAAGACTATGTGGCAGAGGAAGAGGCCACATCCAAAAGAGTTGAGCCAGCTCAAGGCACAAAGCCAGGGCTGAAAATTAAAAGGCCAGCAGGAAGGCAGCCAATGTCAAAGGCCAGAATATCAACTGAGAAGCCTGCCCCTGCTCCCATTGAGCCCATTGCTGCTGAGGGCAAGAAGAGGAAAGAGAGGGTGAAGAAGACTGTGGCTAGAGTCCTTGGCAAGGCTTCCATCATGGATGAGGAGGAAGAAGAAGAGGTTGCTGCACCAGCACCCAAAGCAGCCAAACTCATGGGAGATGCTATAAGGTCAGGAACAGCTGCATCCAAGCCCAAGGAAGCACCTAAGGCTGCATCTAAGCCTAAGAGTGCACCAAAGAGAAACACACGAAGCATCCCAGCTGCAGAAAAGAACAAGGCCCCAGTGCCTGAAGCTATCGAAGAAGAGGAAGAGAGCGTCCTTAGAAAGCTCAAGCCCAAGATCCCAGACCACAACGATGCTCATCCTGTGGCTAAGGACATGAAGCTCAGAAGAGACTCAGGGCTAAAGAAGTGGAGAGAAGCAGATCCGTATGCTTCTAGGAGAAGGACTGCCGTAGATTACAGGTTTCATACCAAGGAGCAGCAAGATTTTTACGAGACTGTTTTGCTTGACAAGAAGCCAATCACTTGTGACATGAGATGGGTCGACTGGACCTACATAAAGGAACATGAAGATCACTACCCCGGAGTATTTGACAGCTTTAGTGCGTGTGGAGTTGCAGACTTTGTTGGGCAGAAGCTCACAAAGTGGAATGAGGAGCTGATCATGCAATTCTACTCCACAGCACACTTTTATCCGGATGGAAGGATCACTTGGATGTCTGAGGGTACAAGGTACCAATCCACTGTTGAGGAATGGGCGAAGTTGATCAATGCCCCAGAGGAGTAGGATGATGACTTGGACATTTATGCCAAGAAAAATATGGAGATCCCGGATGAAGCGCTCGACACATTCAAGTTTGGCTCAGTGCACTATCTGCTCTCAGCATTGCCTACGATCAACTGGATCCTTAGGCACACCCTTCTGCCCAAATCTGGAGATCACAAGATGATCAGAGGTCACGCGATCAACTTGCTTCATGTCTTTGACGTGCCTCAGAAATTCAAGGTTATGAGTCTCATTGTGGAAACCATTAAGAGGACAGCTGCAGACCAGAAGAGGAGTTGTGGGTATGCCCCATAGATTCAGGAGCTCATCAACTCCAAGATGGGCACGAGCGTATATTTATTGGATAAGGAACACCTGCCCATCCGTCCAGAATTTGAGGATAACCAAGTGGTTATGACTGAGAATGAGCCCTCATCTGTCCATGCACAAGCTAAGAAGGAGAAGGCAAAGAAGGAGAAAGCCGCCAGGATGCCTACTCAAGAGGAGGCATCTGATTACTTCTTAAAGACCAAACAAGAGCAGCTCGGTTACCTGATAGCGTCCACCCTGTGGATTGAGCAGAGTATAGCCACCCTGACTCAGAACCAGGCGAGCCTAGAGAGGATCATGGAACAGAGGTTCTATGACTTGGACATCAAGGTGACTGAGATACAGACTGCCGTGGAGCAGCTCCAGGACGACATGAACGAGAGGAGAGGCAGAACCACAACTGATGCTTTTGCCAGGGTGCCCCGAGGTCCGAGGTCGTCTGCACTGCCAGTTGCTGACACTAGAGCCACAACGTCTGAACCAGCTACAGCCTCCGTTCCACCAGCTCCAGCATCCACCACAGCCTCAACTCCTACCACATCTACTGAAGGCTTCGTCCTTGGCGTGCTCCGGACTCCACCACCACCTGAAGATCAAGCCTGAGCGTCGACTTAGCACTATGAATTTTCTAGGAACTTTTTGGTAACTTGTTGCCAAAGGGGGAGAAAATGTATAGATCATAGGCTTCGAGAGAGAGTGTTGCTTTTATTCTCTCTTGTTTTATTTGGTGGTTTTTCGAACTTTGTTTGCTTGCGTGTGCGATACTATGTCATTATTCGTGAGACATCGATGATCAAGTGTTTGATCATAAGCTACACTTAATGTTTGCTTAATGCTTGCTTAAATGCTATCATTCTATCTATTGTCTGTGATCATTCACTATTCTTGGTGATGAGTGCATGTATTTCAATCTTATCATCTTTGAGCGCTCCACCAAGATGTATGTGACATGGAAGAGTAACCCATGATTCTAAACTCCTTGTGCATTTGCAGTCCAAAGCAAATTTTAAATATGCACAAATTTAGGGGGAGCTCTTATTTGTCACATACTTCTCAAAGCGACGATGTATTTCATGATTATTATAACTTGTCGAAGCTTTGATCTATATGTTGTCATCAATTACCAAAAAGGGGGAGATTGAAAGTGCAACTATCCCTAGGTGGTTTTGGTAATTCATAACAACATATAGCTCATTGAGCTAATGATATTTCAAGATGACTATTTCAGGAAAGCTCAATGATTGGCATGGATGTGAAAGTGGAACCCTCAAAATGCTAAGGACAAAGAATTGGCTCAAGCTCAAAAGTTCAAGACTCTTCATTTTATATTTTAGTGATCCAAGATCACATTGAGTCTTTACGAAAAGCCAATACTATCAAGGAGGGATGAGGTGTTGCTTAATGAGCCTCTTGCTTTATGTGCTTAATGATATGCTCCAAAATCCTCAACCACCTTTCCATATCCACAAATGACCTAAACCCTAAGCCAAACTCGGTCATACCGATTCTGCCAATCCGGCGCCACCGAGTTTCACTTGTCATTTGCCACTGCCAAACCCTAGCAATTCGGTCCCACCGATAAGGATCTCGATCACACCGAGATGGGGTTGCAAACTCTCTGTTTCCCTTTCGTAACTTTCGGTCTCGCCGAAGGAGCGAATCGGTCCCACCAAGAATGCAATGTAAACTCTCTGTTTCCTTCTTGTAACTTTTCGGTCTCACCGAAAGAGCGAGTCGGTCCCACCGAGTTTACCTGAC